>NW_025778676.1:0-82870 GCF_021130785.1 Homalodisca vitripennis
GTTTAATATTTATATATATAATATAATATATAGATATATATATTTAATTATATACTGTATATATTATTCATTTAAAATAAGTAGACTAAATGGAATGGTAGTAGATACTGAATTGTTATTTCATGAATTTAAAAATTATAATAGTCTCACCCTCACTGCATTGGATGTGACAGACATGAAAAGAGAATCTTCAAAAATGGATATGGGATTCCGGCTTTCACCATATGACATTTATGCTACTTACACTACAGGGCAGAGAGAAGGGTATTGAAAAAGAATGCTTATTAAACTGTTACTAAGGATGAAGTCAAATTATTACTAATAATGTTCTCCCAAAAAA
Organism: Homalodisca vitripennis; assembly: GCF_021130785.1. NCBI lineage: Eukaryota > Metazoa > Arthropoda > Insecta > Hemiptera > Cicadellidae > Homalodisca > Homalodisca vitripennis. Next base: position 341 of record NW_025778676.1, read on the forward strand.
GAAAAGATTGTAGGTCAAAATTCTTTTTTCTCGTCCTAATTATTATCTAATAACATAAAAAAAGAAATCCAGTACTTGTATATCACGATTTCTATACAATTTTGAAACGCAATGTGTACCCCAAATTTGAAAATAAGATTACAAAAACTTGTGAAAGTAGCTAGTTAAGTCGAAAAGGAATCGATTTAGTGGGGTAATCGTCGGGCCTGAATTAGGCGAAGGAAAAATCCATTTGGTGGAGACTAGCGAAACTTTTAGAATTTGAATATAGAATTAGTCTTAAATAACCCCATTAATACTTGTATCAATCCACAATAATTATTTAAACAAAACACAAGCCGTTGACAATTTGTGGGCTCGTAACATTATGAAGGTTTGTACTAATAATTAAACGAAATTGCAAAAAGAAATACAATGTTATATTATTATGTGAAATAATAATCCCGATAATGTAAATGCGTATATATATATGAATGACGAAATGGGCCACTCTCTGAAAATGCAATTATTTTGTAACCAAAACTCCATTAATAAAGCAAGGATGGATTACGGGCGATTGCTTTTTTAACCACTTAAGTATAAACCTTGCACCTAACAGGATATGAGACAAATCGGGTTGCTCTTGTATATTATGTCATGAATACAAATTTAGCATAGAGGTAAACAGGTTAACGCTTGCAGTCCAAACCAATAACTAAAAAACAAAACCCAATTATGACCCGAACTGTCCCCGGTGAAAACTAATGCTTTAATCACATAATTTATATTTATATTTTAGACCATAAAAGGAAGTACCACATTTGGTATGTCTGAACGCCCATAAGTATAATGGTTATTAAATATTTGTTGTAGACGTTGTACCCTTGAAGGCAAAAGTTTAATTAAAATCTTGATGATGTACATTAATTAGCTTACCATTCCAACCAATCTTGGCTTCCGTCCATCAAATTAAACCCCATTCCCTCCCTCCCCAAGAAAGACTTATATTCGGGACTAATTATCCTGTCCAATGATTAAATTTTTATTAAACCTGTTTACCCAATCGTTTTTTACCACTATGGCGCTACTCACTACTAACGTTTTCAGGGCATGTTACATATGTAAGATAATATTGTAATAGCCATATCGTTATGTACATTCTTTTTTTATATTTTATTTGGTTATTATTTATATATAATTATTTTTTATATATTTATGTTAAAAGGTCTGCTTGAACATTCAAATAAGTGCGGTCCACATGACAGTATACCTCCAGATTACGTTAGGCCTTTTAAGATTTTAATAGTATATAATAATATATATACTATATATATATATATATATAGTCGTCATATGTTTGGATTTAATCAGTTATTTGTGTAGTATAAAGTGAAGATACCAATCAACACACACAACGCAAAACACTCAACTCACCTCGTCACAGTCCCTGCACGTCTTATAGTCCCCAACAGGATAAAAAGGTGATACAACTTTACTCACACATTTACAGAATGTTAAACTCAGTTTCCATCTTGTGTAAATAGTCCCTGTCCAATGTTTTAGGTTTACAGCTCATATTATACAGTTCATACAACCTTCACGTGTTTAATTTGAAAAGTTAACAATCAAATCAATTTGTAAAAAATCCGTTGTTTATTAATTTGAAGTTGATTACCTCGAAACAACCTTAAATACTTTGTAATAATACATTATTATTCAAATGAAATGTTTTAAAAACGTATTATAAACTGTTTGTAAGTTTATTTCCGGTGATATTTCTAATTATATAATGACCTACCAAAAAATTGTTTTTAACAAAACAAATTTTACGAATTAGTTAATTCTAATTTTATTATATCAATTAGTTCCATCATTTCTTTCTTTTTCTTTAAAAACATAGTACGTGGTACCGCGGAGAGTCGTTGTGCAGAATAACATATTGTCCGCATAATGTGATTAAGAATATGACTTCCTGGCCTGGTTTTATACTTGAGAGAGCCTGGTAATTGGAGTGCAACCAATAAACTGATTGTGCTTACTTAAATACTGGGAAATACCGTAATGCATTTTCCAGGGTAGGTACACCATACTAATCGCACATGTCCAGGACACAGGGGTCGTCACAAGTATTGATAAATCTATGTTCTACCTTGTGTATAATTTATTTAGTGCGCCCTTAAGATTAGAGAATGAGAACACAGTTAGAGGAGCAGGAGACCGTGTTACAGACGAGAAAGGAGGACAGCTCATGCAGAGAGTGTCCGACGAGGAGAGAAGCTACTAAGGACCGTTAGAGATCGTAGTAGAGACCGAAGGAACTAAGTTGTAAATAGAGTGGTGTTGCAAGTCTAGAAGCTACATGTATTCCCAATTCATAAGAGAATGCGCCTTTTTCCGAAGTGGTCGCTTTTTTAACACGTGAGAGAACCTGTATATGGCATTGAAGGCCTGTATTGTAGATATTCTATCAACATTTATCTGGTTTTCAGATATGGGTTTCCATCTTAATGTAATAACTTATAGAATTCCTGATGGAACCGATGGTACAAACTGTAAAATATTCAGTAGATATTTGAATTTAGAAGTTTTGATTAATCTTAATGTCTTCCTTAGGTATAAAAATAGAGAATTCCCAAGGCTTAATCCCAGATATTATTTTAGTGAATGGCGAATGTATAAAAGAGTATTTAATTATTGAACATAACATCGTTAATAGTTTCAAGGTTTTTTAAATACAACTACTGCGTACATTGCATTCCAGGAATTGACTTACAAAGGTCTACAGTATGTCGGTAAGAGTAAAAAATCAGCATTGATAATCCTTAGTTTAAATCGCAGTCATCAGGGTCAAAGACCACCTCTAGTGGGAAGGTTTCGTTGAGGTTTCATTGTTGCAAAGTCTATTCACAATTGTTACAAAGAGAGATATGAAAGGAGCAATTGGATATCGATTGTTTTGAAATAAGTTTTGTTAAAAATTTACGTCCAAAAAACTTTACAGTCAACTGGCACTTATTTTGCCCCCCCCCCCCCACTTACAATTGTCACCAAAGACTGTGAAATGGTTACTAGGGAGGGGCAGTCCTTTTATGTGACTTCAAGGTGTTATTTCTTGAAATACCTGTCCCCTCATACAACATAAACATTGCTGCATACGTTTTATATATATATATTATATATATATATATATATATATATATCTTTCTGTAATGCCAATCGGCTTCAATACTCTTCGAAGTACTTTATAGTGTACACAAAAAACAGAATCAAAAATTCAGTGCTCATGTTTAATTTTCGAGTTGACACAAACCCTTCTTCAGAACACACTGAATTAAAACATATAAACAGAACTCAAACCAAAAACAAAAGACATAACCAAAATAAAATTTTAACAAATAAATACCATAAACAACAAGATCCCAATCAGCTGTATGTAGAATATTTGTAAATGTTTACATAGAACTAAAATTTTTTTGTCAATAAAAAGGAAAGAGAATCATCTTAGGTTCAACCCCATCTCGGTTGCCTTGATTTTAAAAATTAATTGATGTGCGATTTCAACATTTTCTTAAATTTATCAGATTGGTATTTTGGTTGGGGTTTGGCTCTAAATGGTAAATTCCTTTTAGGCTGAAGCAATTTTTTAATTTATTTTGATTGTGTTGAATCGCATGAGCAGATAATGGTCTCTCATTAATTTTGATGAGCAACATCAAATCGATGATTGGTCATTTCTCACTCTTAATGGAGTGATGGTTTTTCCAATATAGTCTTTGGGACAGAATTTACAGGTTAGTTGATAAATTATGTTTTTTGTAGTGCAATCAATGTTACCTTTAATAGGATATTCTTTTTCAGTTGTGCTACTTTTAAACGATTTAGAATTTATTAACATCTTACAAATGCCGCATCTTGGCTTGTTACAAGGATTGCACACATTACATTTGATGTTATTACTTGTTGTATTGCCTTCATACTTTAATTTTCGGTCTAGAGAGAATGTTTTGTAAATTTGGAGGTTTTTTTAAAAATTACTTTGGGGGGCTTAGAAAATAAATTTCTAGTTTCAGGGGAAGATTCCAAAATAGGAAAAGAAACCTTTAGAATTTTGTTGATTTTATGAAGGCCAGGAAAATATTGGGTGATAAATTTAGGATCATTATTGCCAAGTTAAATTGCCAACAAAATTGCCAAGTTAAATTGCCACATCATGTTTTTGACAGCTTGCCTATCCTTATGATCTCACACCACGTGGCCTGCAACCCAAATTTCCACTAAACTGGTCTTCCCCTGAAATTCACAGTAAGTTATTGGTTTAGCCATAAAAACTAGCTTTTGAATTAATTAACTAATCTAGTTTTGAATTCATACAAGACTCTTGCCCAACACCACGGAAAAACAACTTAAACTGCTACATTTGGAGATTTCTAATAAGTATCAAGACGCAATTTATGACCTTAATATAATATTATCAAACTCACAGAAAATTTATATCTAAAAAATTCAATTCGTTACATCTCAAGTTGTCAAATCTGCAAGCGAATTCTAAAAACTATTGCAATTCAGCTGATAAATACCAAAAATAATAGTCCAATTTCACATCGTTTTTGTACTGGTAATAGTTCAATTTCTGATAATAAATAACCTACTTCTACTCCCCACTATCAACTCAGATTCTTATCCTTGTATTCCACAACCAAAGCCTTTCGACAAACATCTTCATGTGTTACTGAAAACATTCTTGATAATCAAAATTTACTTCCAAATTTCCCAATAATTTCTACGTCTTCCTTTGAAATCCCTTCCAATTCCTCCGATAACCATCCTTCCAATTCTTCCGATAACACTCCTCTGCAAACTACAACTTCTATTAAAACCATAAATACACCAAGAATACCATTGATGCTAACGATATTAAGCCAAATCAACAGTCTTCGTCCAATTACAACCACCAACTTAAGTCTGACAATCATAGCTACAACTTACGTCCATTTAACTACAGCAATGAAGAAACCTTGCGAATTGAAAACCTGTCTAACTATTCACCAAATGTTCACGAAAGATCGATATTAGAAAAAAGGCCTAACTTTTTCACCCACACCAAGATTTGACCACTTCAAAACTTGTTACAGATGCCCTTAATTTTGCACGCAGTATAATATTAAAGTATTTTTTTTACTGTCCAAAATACAGGAAATCAAAATATAACTGAAAAAGTTCCTGACTGTTTATCAAAAATTCAAAACAAATCCAGGTTGGGAACCTCCACCTTTACCAACTAATCATCCTGTTGAAGAATTCATAAATGTCGTCCTAGCCAATCTATCAAATTCCTCGTTTCCTCCTAACAACTTAAAATACTACCAAAAACTTATCTGAAAATGAATTTAGAGCAATTAAATCACTACGTGAAAACAAAGCACATAATTATTTTTACCCAGCGACAAAGGTTAACTCTATCGTTCTGATGAATTCTTTAGATTATATTGGTGAATCACAAAGACAACTGAATGACACATCAACATATGAAAAATTAGATGAAGATCCTTCTCCTCAACATAATGAACAAATCCAAAATTACCCTTATGAACAACGGTCTTCAAGAGGGATTGTCTCAGAAAGCCATATTGAAACTACTAACACCTAGATGTCCTAGAACTCCAGTGTTTTACACTTTACCGAAAACACACAAGGTCTACCCAGGACCACCTCCTGGCAGGCCTATCATCTCCAGCTATGGATGCCCTACGGAAAGGATATCTGCTTATGTTGACGACATCTTGCAGCCGTGTTGTAAGAACACTTCCTTCCTATATCAAGGACACAAATGACTTTTTAACTAAATTAGCTCAAATTAATCAACCCTTGCCTGACGACATCTTATTGTGTACTGTCGATGTAGAATCTGTGTGTATACAAATATTCCTACAGATGATGGTCTCAGCGCTGCCCAAAATTACCTTGATTCACGCCCAAACGATTCCAAACCTAGTACTAATTTCATTCTCAAACTTATGACCATGATCTTAACCTTAAATAATTTTAAATTTCAAGACCAAAATTACCTTCAAACAAAAGGAACTGCTATGGGCACACGGATGGCTCCTTCCTTTATGCCAATCTTTTTTATGGGACTATTGGAAAAGAATTTTTTTAACCAGTCAAAATTATAAACCTCTAATTTGGTTCAGGTACATAGATGATATTTTTATAAATATGGCAGCATGGTATCAAAGAACATTAACGACTTTTCTTTTTAACCTCAATAAATTTAGCATTTTAACATTTACATGGTCTATCTCACCAGATTCAGTAACATTCTTGGATACTGATGTTATTTATTGAAAATCACAATTTGAAAACAAAAATTCATGTCAAAGACAGTAAACAAAATGCAATATTTGCATTTCACCAGCTGCCATCCAGTTCACATTAAAAAATCTATACCCAAGAGTTTATCAATAAGAAGGCAATAAATCTTTGTGTAGCAATCAATCTGACTTCCCATAACTACATAAACAGGAACTGTCCCATGTACTTTTTGAAAGGGGGTATCCAAAAAAATCTTGTTGATAGACAAATCAGAGCACCTAAAAATATTTCTAGTGCTATTAATCCTAATGATTCCTAAATTTATCACCCAATATTTTCCTGGCCTTCATAAAAATCAACAAAATTCTAAAGGTTTCTTTTCCTATTTTGGAATCTTCCCCTGAAACTAGAAATTTATTTTCTAAGCCCCCCAAAGTAATTTTTAAAAAACCTCCAAATTTACAAAACATTCTCTCTAGACCGAAATTAAAGTATGAAAGGCAATACAAAAAGTAATAACATCAAATGTAATGTGTGCAATCCTTGTAACAAGCCAAGATGCGGCATTTGTAAGATGTTAATAAATTCTAAATCGTTTAAAAGTAGCACAACTGAAAAAGAATATCCTATTAAAGGTAACATTGATTGCACTACAAAAAACATAATTTATCAACTAACCTGTAAATTCTGTCCCAAAGACTATATTGGAAAAACCATCACTCCATTAAGAGTGAGAATGACCAATCATCGATTTGATGTTGCTCATCAAAATTATGAGAGACCATTATCTGCTCATGCGATTCAACACAATCAAAATAAATTAGAAAATTGCTTCAGCCTAAAAGGAATTTACCATTTAGAGGCCAAACCCCAACCAAAATACCAATCTGATAAATTTAAGAAATGTTGAAATCGCACATCAATTAATTTTAAAATCAAGGCAACCAGATGGGTTTGAACCTAAGATGATTCTCTTTTCCTTTTTATGACAAAAAAATTTTAGTTTCTATGTAAACATTTACAAAATATTCTACATACAGCTGATTGGGATCTTGTTGTTTATGGTATTTAATTTGTTAAAATTTTATTTTGGTTATGTCTTTTGTTTTTGGTTTGAGTTCTGTTTATATGTTTTAATTCAGTGTGTGTTCTGAAGAAAGGGTTGTGTCAACTCGAAAATTAAACATAAGCACTGAATTTTTGATTCTGTTTTTGTGTACACTATAAAGTACTTCGAAGAGTATATATATATATAATATATATATATATATATATATATATATATATACATCTCGTATTAATGATTATAACCATTCAAAGTCATAACCATTTAAGTTAATATCCAAGAATTCCTATAAAATCTCAAGGATATATTTCCTGGAACCATAGAATCCATACATGCATTGTTGGGATTTGGACTCTGCCCTTTTCATTCCTAATATAAAAAATGAAATTGTCGTAAATCTTAAGTGTAGAACGAAAGAACCGGTGAGAGTTTAAATAATATCAGTGATGATAAAAGTATACCATTGAAACAAATAATAAATATAGCAATTGATTGGAAATCTATCTACAACGCAATAAGCTAGTGTGTACAATTTAAATGGAATTACTATGTTTATTATTCCAACTAACGAATAATTACTGTGCATTATTGAGAACCACTCCATCTTTTTTATGAAGATTTTTAGATTAAAACAACTTATTAATTAATTTAGAGAAGCGTTACATACATATTCTTCCCCATCGAATGTATATGATCTTGCTTAAACTCATCAGATCAGTAATAACAATGTGTAAGAATTTATTTATCTCTTATATATGACAATCCATTAGGAATTTAAGTTCTTTTGGCGTTTGTTCATGTGTCATCTATTATTATATCACAAGTTATATATGGTTTTTGAATCGGTCTCAAAAGAATTTAGACTGCATAATAACGGTGTTTGCCTTCTTTGGCACGAATTTAAGCTTGTCTAAATAGATACGAGGTTGCTTATGGCAACAAGATAAGTTTGTACTTTAATAAAAAGTATTGTTATGCGTTTATTTTATTATTAATCACATAATATGTCTAGAGTTGAAAAAATTGCAAGAGTTTAAAACGAGAATTTTGAGGACAACATGGACCAGAACTTGTACTGTTGAGCTTTAATTGTTATGCGGTGTAGAGAGCAAGTAATGGCCAGGACGAGATCACAGGACAAGGACCGGAACTGCCGTATCATAAGTTAAGACGAAACGTGAGGCAAACTACGACAATACTCATATAACTGTCCCTCTCTAGTTTAGTTTTTACAGTATCTAAAACTAAAGGTACGCTTGAGTTGACCTTTTGTTAATTCTTTAACTTTTGCTGATAAAGAGCCATGTTCACTGTAGATAATTTCCAATGTTTCACAGTTGTTGTCTGTGAGCTCATTCTAAATTTATTAAAAAGGCAAACGTTCTTAGACTAATAAACATTGCAATGCGTAAATTGCTTTCCCTACAATAAATAAAATTTTAAAAAGAAAATGAAGAACCAAAAAACATATTATCACACAGCATGTATATGCTATTCAAAAGCCATAACATGACAAAACGTAAAATTACTTTATACAAAGATTTCACACTTTTCATGATAAAGAATATTTAAAGGCTATCCCATAAACTCATCATTTACACGAACACACAGTAATCATTGGATGGAAATGTATCACATAAGCTGTGCTCTTAGCCTGTGCGTCCTATATACTTGTTACAGTCATCTTTACCATACCAATTTTCAGAACAAGTTGTCCTCGGTAAAAATAAATAAAAAATTACTTTCTTTGCGCATAATATATGTTCTAATGGCTCTTGAGAATTTCCAGGATACCTCGAGTGTTTGTCCTATTTTTATCCGTGCCGTATCCTGAGAACAAACTCAACTAAATACTGTATTTCAAAATGTTCCGGATAATGTTTTTGCAGTCCATATTCTGAATAAAGTAATCTATAGACCAAACATTTTCTGCTCAATATCAGCTATGTATGTTACGTGGAAAGTGTGTAAACTATCTTTAATGTACTGCGTGTTATCATGGTTACCTTTTCAATTCGTGATGGTGTATCTCAAATACTTTGTTTTATACAAGTATTAAACACATGTCCTACGAGATAGGTTCCAAATAGGCAGAGAATGTCATACAGCCTATGTACGATTGGATTTCCTCTACATTATCAGATGTTCTGATTGTTTCGACCACATCCAGGTAAAGGGTATTTCTTTCTTATCATATCTATATACATTATAAATCTAACTTTTTATGTAATAAAATTGTGTAATATGCAGAATTCTATGTGTTATATTTTTGTAACATGTGACAATGAGAAATATTTATCATTCTTATTGACATTGATCTATAGTGAGAAAACTAACCATCAACAGTGTACTATTTTCAGCCTTGTGTCAAACCAAATGTAACATGATTTTTAATTACATATGTACTATCAACCGTAGTGTAAGTTTACATGGTTACCGTTAAGCGTAATAATATTACAATTCTTCTCTTTGTAAAAACATTGATATTACATCATGAAAAATTAAAATTAAAATTGGGCGTATTTAAAATACTACATTCTAAATAACGTAGTCTGAAATATGTTGATTATAGGTACATGTCAGCCAGACACAAAACATTCCAGTAAACAGAATCTGACAGATGGCGGTCATTCCGTGTGACGGGGTTGTGAATGATCTGTATTACCTTTCATTGTTTACGTAATTGGAATTGAGCTCCTTTCAACTGTCCGATATACTTTCCAACAGCAGTCGTGATTAATATCCACAACTTAGCTAGCGCACTATTACACTCAAGCTGACTTTCTTAACTACTGTCTTCAATATCAAAAGGTATTCCGTTTCAAGACTGGTGTAATATTTTTAAACTATTTTATATTAGTAACAATACAAGTAGCATAATGGTGACTTAGACATCTAATCGTACGAGAGACGTAGTAATAGAATGGACCTCTTTGCACTCCATTAACATGTCCATTTGATTGAAGTTACGGGCTTGAAATTCATTGAAAGTGAATTATGTGCATATTTGCAGATAATAGCAAAATATTGTGAAAATGCTATGTTTTAAAGTTGATATTGTTGTATATTTTATATCATATACTATATAATACCAAATTGGTACTATTTATTCGACTTTTCTTTATTGACTTAGATTAGGAAGTATACTATTCCATTATTCTATAAATATGATCAACTTTTAAAATTATTATGATTTGAAGAGATAAAAAGGAAATTTATGTTTGAGGAAAAGATTCAAAATATCATGAACTTAAAGAAACACCATCCCAGAAAATAACTGAGAATGATAAATGACTACTTATGAATTACTGAATTTTCTATAATTAATTAATTCTATAATCACTTTGAGCACATTCTGGCAATCGCTGGATAACAGTAAATACTCCTACCTTTCCAATCCACCCTTAGATTATAAACTGCGCCGATAGAAAGTTAGGCATCATCATTATTTATAATGTGGGCCACAGAGAAGTATCTTAACTGGTAACTAATAGCTATAAAGTACGCTATAATTTATTTTTAAAAACTATATACTATATTATAAATTACGACTTAAAAACTAAGAATAATTACTGCAGGTTTACTCATAAAACATTAGGTGTCCCATAATTTCAAATCTCAACATATAGGAAGAAACTTTAGGTTATTTAAAACTACACTATAACCCACAGCACTTTTTCCTAGAAATCAGGAGGTTCAAATAATAACCATAATATATTTCCTACTAAATCACAGTTATTTACGGAGTGAGAATATTACATTACAATCAAGCACTAAGAAGATTACAATAACGACTAGAATATTCAATCTCTCACGTTATACGCAAAGACGGAGTAATTTAATTACTTTAAGGAGTATTAGTCCCAGAGTACACGTGATGTCGTCTTTGAGAGATGTCTTTGTCCAAACGTTTACTTGGCCTATAATTTCATTACCTCTCACCATACTCAAATACCTCGATCTAATAATATTTCAATTCAGTTATGTGATTTAACTATTTTTATAACTTCCTGTAAAATTAAAACTAGTTCTTACTACGGAATGGAGGTACTTACGTACTTTCACAAATGTTTTAAACTCTAGCCTAACATTCTAAAAGCGGAGAGCCAATTTTCACTTTATAACCATACAAAATGGCTTCTCTTGATATCATTAAGAATTTTCGTATGAAAATTTATGGTCAGCCATGCTAGTTTTGGTGGAGGAGGTCAAAATAAGAAGGGGTGAAATGTGAATTAGAATTTAATAGTGATTTCAAAGTATAGGTAAATTAAACTATGTGAGTTCTCAAGAAAGGGACTTCGAGTGTAGGATGATACAGTGAGATAGCAGGTTTTCTCGTACTCTAGTTCGTTAACGTGATTTACAATATTGGGTGTAGCTTGAAGATTACTATGTTCTCTCTGACTTTGTGATTGGATAGCTTGAGGCCAATCAAAGGCTTGATTTTTAGTTAGCCGATTTACTAAGGATGGTATAAAATAGCTACGACACGCGATTCTCGGCGTCTTTTTAGAGTGTTATTTTGTGGTTAATTTATTTAATGATTGATTTATTAATTTAAGATTCCCTATACAGTTGTTCATTTAGGTATCTATATTTACGAAAACCCTCAATAAACATGATCTGTAGTGAATAGTGATCTGTGTTATAGTGCCAGTGCCTACTCTTCAGTTTATTTTTTAAGTTCTTTTCTTTGTTGTTTATTGTATATTTATTTTTTGTGTTATTATAGTCTTTCTGTTAGTTATATCAATTGAAATAGTAGCTCTATTCACTGTTCACCTAATCTATATTCTTGTTATTGTTACCTGATATTTTCTATTGTTGTTAGTATATATATATTATATTATATATATATATATATATATATATATATATATATATATATATATATATATATATAATATATATATATATACATTAAATTGTATAAATGGCAATAGCAATATATGAAATTATATATATATATATATATATATATATATATATATATATATAATATATATATTAATATATTATATATATAATTTATTTCAATAAAACATTGAATCGCAAAAAAGTACTTGCTCAGTATATATATATAAATATATATATATTATATTTCTTAGTTATTATAAAAACTGCAGCCCCTATACAATGTTGACTCAATCCCACTCTAGTTTATCCTACTGTTATCTTTGATTCTTTACTGGTATGGTTAGTCCTTTTTATGTAGTTTATTTTACTGTTTTACCTTCATAGCATCTAATGAAATTGTTGTTATTTATTATTTTGATAGCTCTCGTTAGGCTCTATGTTCTATATCCTATTGCTTTAAAGTGTTTGCTAGCCTTACAATTTCCAGTCTTATACAGTTGTTGCATATGTTGTTTGCTGGTCATGCCCTTCCTTGTTGTATGTTACTATTTACTCTCTGTCTTGTTAGCTCCTACGAAAACGTACATCTTATCCATAATAATTTTTTTGTGATTTCTATATATAAAATTGGAAATTGGAGTTTGCCGTTTCAATAAATAAATAAATATTTACTTTAAATATAAAACATTAGTACAGCTTAAATCTACGTATCCATAAATACATCCTACATAGATAGAGTTTCCTACCACAATATTTTCCTGACCCCAAGATATTAACATTCATGTAGAACATTCAATATAACCCATGTTAGAAGACGTATGGCGCCTTAAAATACCATTATATGTTCTTTAAAAACCTCGTTTTACTGTTGGTACCATAAGGGAAAAGCCCTTAAATGTTAACAATGGCCAATATTAGTAGTTATTTTAATATTTGACAGCATGAAAGGGATATTATGGGAGAAGAGAATTTGAAATGAATGGTTATATTTCAATCGATGAAAAATGCACATATAGTTTCTCTTTACTACATTGGTTAATCTCACACAAAAGGTTTGAGGGACACACCTATTTATGACAGCTATATTAGAAATTCTAGGAAGTCTGAGTTCTATAAAATGGTTGGATTGCTGAAAAGACCAACATTTCGAAGATATTGTTTACCCGAGGCACCGTTAATTATTCATGATAAAAATATTGTTCCTGTTGCAAACAAGTTGGTGGGTAAACTGAAATTAAATAAACTAATTCAACGCAAACGTAGAGTAACTACATTGACAGTTAGTCGATAAACAAGGTGACAACAGTTTACGTTTGTAAACATAAATTGTCCTCCCTCAAGGGGGTCTTTTTTGACGTAGCTAAACGGATGGGGAAAGTTATTTAATCACAAAGTTATAATGGATTTACATTTAGTAATTACAACACCATTGTCCATGCAGCATTTGACTGCTTGATTATGAGAAACGCGTTGAATCACAATCAAGCAATAGTGTTTTTTTTTTATTATCTTTGAGGTAAAAAAAGGCACTGTCAATTGGTTAATCAGTAAAATTATTATATACCTCCCTCATTAGGGTGTAAAATGCGTAAATAGTAAAAAAAAAGTTTAAAAAAAAAGGTAATAGGTGTCAAAAATGGCTCCCAATTAAATGTTATAATAAAAATATTAGTGATTATATTTTGTTAGAGAAAATTTGCAAAAATATTAAAGGTCATAAAATATTTACAAGTCCATGGTAACCTTTTGCAGGTAGAGTAAATATATTTAATTTAAAAAACGATTCAATAACCAAATATTTCTAACTATTAACTGGCCTCCTAATACTTACTAATGTATTGGTTTAGGCCCACTTGGGTATTCACTATTATTTGTGATATTTGCGATATAAAAATGATTGATGATTAAATTATTGTTATTCTCTATATTCCCTTTGCATTTAAATCAGATTGTATTATTTTACCAGCTAGGCAAGGTTAGACTTTAGAAGCACTCTATAACATAAATGTTTATACGTAGTGAATAAAGGCTTAAAGATGAATCCCGAACCATCACCAATAACAGAGCAAGCGGTATACTTTCAATAACAGATTCGCTCAGCGGATGCCTATCGAACAGCAGCCACGCCTGAGGTTGCTTAATTCGGTTATTCTGTTGATAATCGTCATAACCCACTACAGTGTGCAATAGGCAATATGTTATTTGGCAACATGAGATCATACGAAAATAAATGCATTTGTTATAAAGAACATTATTTTAACTCGGGTATTAAATACACAAACATAAATAAGTGAAAATAGAGACATTTATTTCGATAAGAACTACACACTTTTTAAAACGTAATCGAAACTTTCATTGACTATTTTGGCTCTTTTAAAATAATATGACCTTGTATTAAAGAACAATTACAAACTTTCATATCCACAGTTCAAATTCTAAACTTTATTCAGCTGAAATGAATTAATATACTTTTATATCTTGTTTAACATCTAATGTATACCTAAATGTACAACCGTCCCTAGACCTAGTACACATTTTAGGTTGTTGGAACTTATGGTTCTTTTCCCTCGTTGTTTTCTTCCTAATTGTGTATCAGAAACGGACAGTTTCCCCATTTAGGAAACTTCATAATAGGATCACCCTGACTATTCCTAAGAAATTCTCTCTAATAATTTATTTATTTTTTTTATAAATATAGTAATTGAAATAAATCCAATATAAGATTTAATAAAAACAATGAGAAAGGACTATTTTTGAAAACTCATGTGTTAAAAACAAATTTATTTAAATACTAATGAAGAAGCAAATAAACATGTAAAACAAGTGGTTAATTATTGTGTGGAAATCTGTTTTGGTTTATTAATTACAGCAAAGTAATTTTTTTACCTCAAGTTATCTTTTTTATTATAAATTACAGTTTCCATTTCAAAAATTCAGTAAGGCTCAACTTACCTTTAGTTATATGTGAATAATATTTTATGAACTTATACGCTATATCAAAATTGTATAAACTGTGTCATTGGTTATAATCTAATAAATGTATTGGTAAACAAATACCTCAATGTAAGTATACAATAATAAATCTTTTAATACTTGTTTATAGATTATATTTTTACAATGGACATTTCGAATTTAACGGGATTCCATCATACTCCGTAATTGTAAGGTAAAGGTTTTACCCTAACCTACAAGTATCTGATGACGGATTTGTTGAATTCAAAATGTACCTTGCACAAATAAGATTTGAAAAAGTGTTTAAACGGTTTATAGATGTATATTATGCTTATATCGAACACTTTTACAGGCTGTTTGGTCATAACTTATGTCATAACTTAATAGATGTCATAAATTTCTATGACATCAAGCAAGTTAATTCAATACGGCCAATTTAAAAAAAAACTAATTTTACACCATAACATTCATCAAGTAAATTGCTTATTACACCCGATTAAATTGGAATGTGGATACAGGCTTAAGAGTTTCTACAGCATTTTAAAAATAAAGCAATAGCAGGCCTATTACTTGAGTCTGTTTCATGCACCAGTGATACAGGAACATTAGTTTAAATAATTTGTGTTAAAAGGTTTTTATGATATTCTTTTCCTCTAAAATATCCAATTTTTTATTACTATAGTTTTAACCCCGGATAATATTATATTATGATAATACTATCCCATTCATATAATGTGATAGCTCATTAAATTTATTGTAAATACAATTGATTTTGACTTAAATACAGTTTATATATTATTTAAGTTGTGTGTAGAACTAAATATTATTAATATTTATACACATAAATTGTTCCCAGCTTTTTATATTATAAAAGTTATTACGCTGATAAAAGTAATTTTTGTTTCAAAACTTTACTCATCTTTTAGACTTTGAAATTCTCTGAGTGTAATAAAGTCAAATTGAAAAATATAAGGATCATGTAAATGGCTGCAGTTTCAATTACTCTTTGTTGGCCCTGGAACAAATATTCAGCTCCTTGTCAGAATTTTTCATAAAATGTAGCTATGTACTTTTTTCCTATAGGGATGAGTATCAATGAACAAGTTACTACCAATAATATTAAAATAAATAATTGTTTATCTTGAAATTTATTAAAACCAAGGTAATAAACACATATTTGAGCAACTATTGAAAATTATTAATTTTCAGAATCTACATAAAAAATTATTTCTCATCATGATTAGCCCAACTGTTTTTTTTTTATCTTTTTACAAAGATATTTAGCGTAAGTACTGAAAATAACAAATACTCATAACATGTAACTATAAAAAGAAATTGATAACTAAAAATTTATTCTATAAAATATGTCAGAAATACTATGCAATTCCTATACCCTATACAAAAAAAAACAGTAATATGGTAATGTTTTCGTTGATAAACTGGTTCTTTACGTATTCCACATTATTGTTAAATCTTTCAACAACATAAATATATAAAAATAAATATTCATATTTAATTTGATTACATTTGTATAATATGTCATATTTTAATTTCTCCCAATTCACAAAAATAAGTAGATATATAAATAATAAAATTTCTTAATATAACCACCATCAGTCTTAACAATAATTTATTTATAAACTATTACGGCATATAATAGTTTTTTTAGATACCCACAATTACATAAAAAATTTCCACTTAATTTTTACAAAATTATATAATATAAATATACATTTCTTTACAATAGTTAATAGTAGAAATAAGGAAAATTAAGCACGTATAACAAAAGAACGCGATTAAAACAAGAAATTAGCTTTTATACTAATAGCACTAATAACTAATGAATTATGAAAATATTACAACACATAATTTATTCTTTAACGGTTTTCTCAATTAAATAAACTCTTTCATGACCTTTTGCCTCATTATTATAGTAATTACAACTTTCTTTCACAGTAAATACAAATTTATAAGATGTAACTTATAGTTATTGGTAGAGACATAAACATCTCTCAACTGGAGAAAACGTTTATCAAATTTTAATTATCGACTATTAAAGTAAATTTTGGCCTGTTGTTGCACCTCTTCAGCTGGTTTCGCGTTAGACTGTGATCTTATCCTCCAGTTGTGATGCATCCAATTCTATGGAATATCTTTCCAGTACGTTACGATGTTGTGTTACTGGGGTTTTTCGTGTTTTCTGACGAAAACGCATAATTTTTTATCATATATAAAGTAGTATATGGTTCTTTGGCACAACATGTTGTCTCCCATAGACTATTCTTGAAAAAATAAGAGACTAGTTTCTTATATTAACTATATTTTATATCCCACCCTTATGCAGAATAGGCATTTTTTCTTTTGCATTGCCCCAAAATATTATTATTTTGGAAATTTTAATGTTCGGCCGGTAATTGCAACCTGTTGAATGCATATCTACACTATTTTGGGATATTTAACTATATCTGTATATTAACACATTAACTGTCATATTCTACATTATTCCTTCTATTTAAATACATATTTAAAAGCGTTTATCGCTTAAGCTGATTCCTTCCCGTGATTGGTGTGAAACACGGAAAAATAAAAACCGAACATCAATATTGATAGTTGATTTAAATTGCCTATTAATTAGCTTATGAAAATTAAAATACCTTTCACGTTTCTCGTATGTTTTTCATGGAATTTCAGCTATTAGGTAATTGTGTTATACTTTTTTATTTCTAAATACTATTCTCTGTTTGTTTTTTTTATTCAGTTCTAAGATTAGATAAAGGAAACAAAAAAGCTACTATTATAGAATTAAAATTTTTATTTTATAATGTTGTAATGTATAATGTCTCAAATACTTATTCTTCTTTACTCTCATGTATAAATATGTTTATATATTTGAACCATTCGGTTTATGTTATTATTTTAAATGGCGTTTAAAAGTAACAACCACTGATGGACTGACCAGAACACCGAGGAAACCAATTGACAGGGGATGCAATAAATATCAAGGCGCGCCGGAAATGGACCGCTCGGTCAGTTCTTAACACAATATGACTTTATGACGGTCATTTCCGAATGGTCGTGCAACAATGTTAACTACTAAACATTTAAATTCAAAATTTATTTTAACAAAGGGAGATTTGAAGGGTTATCTGTGTTCAAAATGTACAATCATTGATACAAGAACTGAAGAATGGCCATTACACATCTGGTATGTGCTCTTCTTCAAATGTCAAGGACAGTGTTTAAAAAATTCTAGAAATAATATTTACTATGAAAGAAAATATGAAAAATAGCAAAACGATATGCCTAAGAAGGAGGGCAAGTTATCACCTATTAAAGATTAAGTTGTTATAGTCCATCCTGATGGTGAATATTGTGAAATTAGGCTATACACTTCATAATTTAATACTGTTAATTTTTAAATTACTTGCCCTGTTTCCAGATCGTATATGTATATCTAAACCAATAGTTGTTTATATTAGTAATGTATTTATTAGAAATACACATGATAAGCAGAAATACGATATTTAGAAAAATAGTAGAATAACGTTTTCAATGTACTAAAATATTGCTAATAAATTGGTAAAATTTTAAAACAACGCGATTTAAAACAACAGTGTAACTTCACCGTAACTGACGATGGAATATATCCTACTTGCCTAGACTTGCGCCACAAGAAAACATTTTTTTAATAGGAAAATGGATAAACTAATCGTTATAGGCTGTAAAATTAGCTCAATATACATTGTTACTTTTCTCACTGAGCAATTAAAACGCTAACAATGGTTTGAAACCTATGCAAATTATAATTATTATATTAATCGTTTACTAGTTAGGTTATGATCATACAACTAAACGTTTTTCTTCGATTTGTAATATTTGGGCATTTTAAACTACAAACTATATAGTATCAAAAAGGAATTAACTATAAATTTTATAACGAAACATAAAACACTTCAATCCAACTAGTATTCGTAGTTAGGAACTAAATAAAATAGTCACAACTTTATAATTGGTTTTAAATTCGTTACATACTTTTAGTAGAACAAATAAAAGAAAGAAACCGAAGAACAGCTCTTTGTGTAGTAAATAACAGATATTGACTTAGTAAATTAATATATTTAGTTAATACATTTGAATGTAAAGGCTAATGGCTGTGTTAGACGACGGGTCAAGAGAAACAGACAGAACTTACTAACTAATAGTTTGGTAAGTGATCTCATTTGTGGTAACTAAGTTCGGATGAAGTGGTCAGTGCAAGATCAGACTACTACCGTCTGGCGACGTTCGAATATAGTGTCATCGTTACTTCTAATACAAGATTCTATTTTTTATCATAATGACCGCTTGAATATTTCACTTGTTTATATCAAATTAGAATAATATAGATAAAGTATTTCTTGATGGTTAAAATAAAAAATAAATGTATCATCCACCATGGTAGAGTATTAATACCATGATTGGGTAAGTCACTCAACAATAAGAATCAGATGTTGGGAAAAGTATGATTTAATGCATATTTTTAAAGATCACATATAACAAACTAGGAATTCTTCAAAAAGCCGATCGATTTTTTTGGTACTTATTTCTGTTTTATTTTAGACTTTGCTTATATCAATTTTCAGAATTAATTATTACAATTAATGTTTGTTGATTTTTATGTTTTTATTACCAATTTAAACAAAGTTATTGTACATCAAACTTAAAAAAACATTGTTTCGTGCCCCAAGTTTTGCATTTAACCTGAATCCCTCAAAAACTACTACAGGTACAGTTCTGAAAACCTATTTTATTAGCTTTATCAGGTTTAAAAATACATAAGAATCCACGATATTTCTTATTAATTAACTTTTACAAAAGTTCAGTATGGCTTTATTTTACTCTTTACCCAGGAATCCAGGCGAAAATCTTACGCTAGCTGTAACTCGCCAACGAAGCGTTTTCCGACCTATGTTTATATAACATTTTTTCATTATTTTTACTAGTAAAAATTGTGCTGTAGAAGTGGTATATATAAGGGGCACTTTTATACTTATTGGCGCCCGAATATGACTTATTAGAACTGAAAATTTATAGTAGCGTTATAACTACAGTTTTAAACTGTTTACGAAGTTTATATGTTAATTCTTCATGAGACAATTTGTAATTCAGACCCATAATAATATATCTTATTGTATCTGGCGGTTTCTTAAACTTTGTTTAAAATACCTCTTTTACATATGCCAATGCGTCAATATTGGACGTCTGTAGTTTAAAAACATTTAGAATTTATTAAACGATATCAACGAAAACGATTTGATTAACCAGTAAAAATCATAATCGTGTAAAATCTATGTAGCACGTGGAATTACGGCACTACGATTAACCTCAAGTAGGCAATCAAATTTCATTATAAAAATCGTCTTATATTGGATTGCATATAACATTCTGAAAAAAGAAAGTAACAGAATGGTTTTAAACAAAAAATCGTTAATTCAGTATTACGAGAGTTAAAACTCGTATCGTGGTATATTTAATGGTATATTAAATTCAACTTTACGTATATATCGGGATTCAGTTCTTCAATCTCCCAGAAAGAAAAAAATTAATTTGTTATGCAAATGGAACGATATGACAATTATAAACATTTTTTATAGTTTGAATTCCTCACAGTAAAAATATAAAGTCAAAAATTTAAAGTTTCAATAGATTTACTTAAATTGTACAAACTTCTTTGTAACGATGTTACCTGTTTTTTTTAACACTAACAAAATTAAATTTAGTTAAATTAAAAAATATTCATTAGTAAAATTTGCGTTATTAAAATTGTGGAAGAAACAGACCAATTTTTTTTAATTATTAACCGGAATATCGACTTGGGTTTTTAGAATTATCCATTTTAAAAGGAGGTCGAAAATATATTATTTTAAACCTGACTCGATGACGTCATGACGCTATCTTCAGGCAGGTCCGTCGCCCCGCACGGAATAGTCGCCGCGTTCCCCTCCAGATCACGGCGATGAGGAGAAGGCCTTCCCCCCCACCCCCGCGATCGCGCGAACCTATATTATCGACTGGCCGATTGAAGGGACAACAGGAGAGACAGCCAGTGACCAGCGCGCACCAAAAACAACAAAAAAAAAAAACCGCCTGCCGACCGCCCGTTCCTGTTCTCACCATTTACTATCGACCCCCTTCCCCCGGACCTCGCTCGCTGAACGACTACACTCGCAGACTCTTCGACGCCCCTGCCGCCGATATCCAAACCCAGTGTATAGGAAACTAAGACCCCTGTTCCTTAAACTTTAAAAGTGTTTTAATCTCGCCTCCGCCATCCAACAATTCTTCCAAATGTTTTTTTATGTGAAGACCAGATTTCATAATTTTATTCTGTCATTTATGAACACTTAAAACGTATCTCTGAAAATATATTAGTATAAGTTTGATGTTTGATGGTTATAGATTTATTATTGATAAAGATAATTGTTTGATTTTAAATATATCTCTTAATAAAATTTATAGTTTGATATTTTAAAGGGGTATCATATTAAAATATTAAATATAGAATATATTTGACTTTATCAATTTACTGAAACCAACTTTAATTACTATTTTCAAACTTGCAATTAACTCAAAGTTTATTCTTTCGTTCTCTTTCTCAATTTTAACTTTACTTATAATTTGAATTTCAATTAATCAGATTATTTTTTTTTTGGTCAATTTCGACAAAATATTTAATTACTTGTGTGTTAATAATTTTCCTTTCTACAATTTTTCAGATCTATCTCGCATTTCTTTCCCCTGGCGATCCGAGATCTGACACACCATCAATCCCGAATTTCCTTTACGAAATTTCCTAAACCCATTATATCTTCCTACCTACCCGGAAAAAATTTATAGACAAGTCGGGACTCGTTTTTTTTTCTTTCGCCCTTAACCACTTGCTTTCTTTCCGAGCGATCAGTACTGGCATCCTATACCCAACGACTTTTCCTTTTATTAAAAAACTTTCTTATTTTTCCCACCGCGACCCCTTCCTCATAAACTAAATCTTATGTTCAATCCGAATGTCAATTTTTATATTAGGTTATAAAGTTGTTCCCTCGACACATCATTCTGTTGTACTGATTTTATTTAAATCACATTTACTTGGGCAAACATCCTACTAAATCTACGGCGGAAAATTTTTTTCTTTCTTTATTGAAGTTCAATCTAATTTTTCAATTTTAATTTAATAAATGATTTATATTTTTTTTGTAAGTGTTTTTTTAACTTTATTTTTTCTGCCCTTTATCTATTTTCGGGGACTCGCAACCCTTTCTTTATTATTTTTGTGGCGAACGTTATCCTGTACACCCCTCACCCCGATAAAACCTCCATCAAAATATTTTATTTAACGATATTTTAGTTTATTTTTATACTGGTGAACTGTGCAGGCATAAGGGATGAGTGTTCAATTTTTCTTTGATATTCACCTTGACGCCCTATAATACTTTATTAGTAATTTAGGCTTAGTAGCCTTATTGGCATCTATTATTTGCATATAAATCATTTACCTTTTATCTTCGCTTGGCATTATGGGTATGGGTAATTCTTGTATGGTGTGTTTTATAAGTGATTACTTGTTTTTTTTTTTTTATTTTTTCCAAAAATAATTATAATGGCCTGAGAAAGGTAAACTTGATATTTTAATTTTTTCGGCTGCTATCACAACTTGCCTACACAGAATCTAAATTACAGCTTTCTTAGTCTATTTGTTTTATATTATAAATTCATCTAGCTTTTTTTTTAGCATCACCGTAGAATATATTTATTTTGTTAATGGTTAGAGCTTGCTTTAGTGTTATATAGTAGTTCGTTCACAGTGATATTGGTGCTTGGGCTACATCCTTAATTTTTATAAGATTGTATATTTGCTATTGGTGCTTATTTTGAATCTTGCCCCTTTTGTTTGCCAGTTTGCTATTCATATTTTTGCTTTGATTTTGTATATTTACTTCTACAAACCATCATTATTTTAACCCAGATTAATTATTCCCATCCCCCCGGGTCTTTACAATACATTACAGTGTATATATCACGACTCCACGACTCCACCAAAACGTTATATTCATTGTGGAGATACACCATCAGTTACTTGTTAAATTCCTCAGACTTAGACCGGGAAACGTTCATTAAATAACTATACAGTTGTTATCGGAAAATACGAAACTCGCTTGTTAACAACTTTCCCTAAGAACAAAGAAATTTTTGTATTTTTCTGAGACAAGATTTTAAATTTTTTTACTTTTTCCACACGTCTTCAAAATTGTAGTTGGAGTTGACGTTGTTGAAGTATCAAGCAAAACAGTTATTTTGGAAGTATCAATTCACTTCCGCAAGAGGGCACCTCTCACCTATTAGAGCTCCTAACAATTAAATAAATAGTTTTAAATGAAATTCTCGAACCCTTGGAAATATTTAACCCACACTGGACAGGCTAATTCTGGCAAAGTGCGAGAGTTTTTTCGCTTGCCCCGAAAATAATCAATCGCAAAGTTTATCGTGAGGTCGCGGGCGGTTTGCCGGCTCCGTCCCGAACAGGGCCTGTATATATACGGTTTAAAATTTACGAACTATACGAATTTTACTTTTAACCACTTTTTTTATCTTGTGAATCTACTACTTACGACCCCTAAAAATTGTTTAAAAGACGTTTACAATAACTTTTTCTTTCAAGAAAAATTTGTTACAATACAATAATGTGATGTACATCTCCTGAACTCTCTTTCCTCCGCCCTTGATCAAATTTTTATTTCTTTCTGTATGTAGTAATGGAAATGATGGGAACAAGGGGGGACGCAAACAAACGGAAAACCAACTACAAACTACTACGGGACTTTCAACTCGTGGTTACGACACCACAGGCTTTCGTTTGGCTAACATTAAACCAAAAACTTTGTCCACCCCTACAGTCGCACGCTTATTACTACTATCGGCACTACTGCTACTTCAGAACTCACCACCCAACCAATTCAAGTACCCACACCATATACTACTAGTACTACTACTTTAATGCAATTGGGCCTACCGATCCCCCATACACAAAAACTACATTCCCAATCCCCCAAATTCTGCTTCCTTTCCCCTTTGGCGAATGATCCTCGGTGTTGGGTGGCTTTAATAAATTGCAAAAAAGAACGACTTTACAGGAAGAGTTGTAGAGAAAATTAAATCTTAATTGAATGGGATCTGGTAATGTGGCAGCAACTCACGAAAGCGACTTGTGGCTTTTCTTATGTTTGGGAAAACCTCTGCAGACCATCTTCCATCCATAGAGAAACAGAATTCTTTGTCATACCCGAACAAAACCTAGCGCAACGTGTTTAGTTCCTTCAGCATTAGTGACTCCAGTATTAGTGCCTTCTTTTAATGATTGGTCATGTCATAGGGGACCAACAATGAGTGAAGTTAGCATTCCGCGAAATGTTTTAAACCCTTCCCTCTACATGCTAGTTTTTGGGACTAGTGCAGAGGAACGCTTAGCCCTTTTCATAAATCACGAAAAAATTGGTAAATTTCCTATAGGCCAAGAAACAAAACACAAAAACCAGGATATAATAACACCCTCCACCACGTTGAGAAAAAATGACGACAGCAAGATCCCTCCCAGGTGATGAGCCCACGTTGAACCCGAATTTTTGGAATTGGGATAGTGACGCTAACATGGTCTAGAATGCTTCATCTGAAACGTTATGACTATCCCGGGTATCTCACTCATATCTGCAATCAAGTTCGGAAAATGGAATTTGAGAGATTCGATGGGGAATGGTGACCCAGTCTCTTTCATTGAGCGTCCTCGCATATGAAACTTGCTCGAATCTTATGAATATACCAATCCGCGTATCGCGCTTACTAAAAGCAATTACCCCGGGAAACTTTTTAAGGGAAAACGCTCTTTTCTTGGTAACCGAAATAATAAGGTCATTTTGGACAAAACTATGAGGAAACTTGTAATCCAGCTTACGAAGAGCAGTATCTTCCTCCAGATTAACCGACTCGTAACTTGGATGAGGAAATTAACACTCGAAAGAACTCAGGGGGGGCGCGGCTGAGGCGAGAGTGAGCCAATGCGGGAAAATAATTATTGGTAGCCCTCTTACGGACTCTAATTCGCAACTGACGCTTGGTGTCTTCTCTGTAAAAACCAAACACTAAACCGAATTGATATTCAAGACATGAGTCCTGTCTGAATCTCAAAATTAACGATCCGAGAAGGGAAAGTTTTCTCACTCGATTAGTGAATTAATTCATCTTGTGCCGAAGGTTATGAAAGTTATTTGTCGAGAGGAAGAATAGTTACCGACCTCCTCCAAATCCGGATCAATTCCATGGTACCAGAGACGGGCATAATAATAACGACTCAAAAACGTAGAGGTTTTTAAGTCATAACCCCAGTTCAGATGAATAGATTAAGCCCAGAACTGTAAATCACGTTAATACCTCCCAAAACTTTTCCACCGATATAATATAACGAAGGTTCGAGACCCTCTACAACTTGTCCCGAATAACAACTACTCCAGTCAAGGCATCTTACTAACAGATTTACAACGACTACCATTCCTTTACCTACTTGTTCGGACCAATTGCGCTAACTAAAGGGCTCATATAAATACACGATTGTCCTCTCCCTAAAAACCATTCGCTGTTTAAATAACTTGTTAAAAAAATAAGGAATCCGAACCGTTCCCAGTTGCCACTTGCAGGCACAGGGAACACATTTCCGGAGGCCGGAGCGTCAGAGGTGTCCCGGGACTCTGGGGCAACAAATCTCACCTCCAATCGAATGTCCCAAATGGCTCAACCAAATAAAAGAACTTTTTACAAAAGCCAGATGTGCAGAAAGTTTCAAACGCACGAAGATTCACTAGGACCATTTGTATCCCATTAAGATTCACGAACTACCGTTTTAGAAGTGCAATGCTTGATACAGGGATTACTAATGGTGGACTATTATAGGGGAAAGAGTAGCTAATCATTTATTACAGTTTAGGTTGTTGAGGCACTAAGAACGTAAATGTTTAATTGTTAATCTGGCCGATAGCTCCAAATAGCCAGAATATCTCAGGCCTTCGAATTTAACCTGCCGAAAATAGCCCGATATTAAGCAGCTAAAGGTTACGTGCCCTGTTTTCTACCAGGCTTAACCTACGCCGATGATTTTTGGGTATGGAGCGTTACTAAAAACGCCTTTTTTTTTTTAAAACTGATCGAAATCACTCCTCTATGAATGGTACTGCAGAAACAGTGATCATAGAATGCGATTAACTTCCAAAAGACTATTCATACTGATGGCCGTTCTGCACACTAACAGAATAGGAGAAAGTAAGTAAAAACTTTAAAGATATTTTATCTGATTATCAGTTAATTTGTATCGATGGTTTTATTGGTCGCATCGACAAATTAGTGGCCTACATAAAATTTCGCCTTAAAACTGATACACCCATAAAACAGAGGTTAATATTTATTATCGCCAACCAACCCGCAATGCAGGCGATCATTGACAAAGAAGTTGACAATATTGCTTGAGTCATCAGGCAATCATATGAACCGATCTTCTAGTCCTTGGAGCTCTTCCACTAGTGCTGGTTAAGAAATCGAATTGGAATAAGTAAGGGTTTTGCAATCGAACTAAGGCGAGTTAAATGCGCGTCAGCGAGATGAGGATGCATATCCCCCTTCCTTCCCCAAATAAGTGCGGATACTCGCACAAAACAGAGAAATGCTTGACTATAAATCCAACGAACGACCCTAAAGGATGGCTATTGTTAGGTACCTGGATGTCTCGAAAGAAGTTAACAGTAGACCAATTACGGCTTTCCAATTCACCGTTCCCGGCAGAGGTTATTCCAATTCAAGGTCATGCCGAATTTGGCTTACACTCTGGCTCCGTCTACCTTTCCAGATATTGACTAGACCAAGTGATAGGACCCTGAGTTTGAGCCCTTACGCTTTTGCATATTTAGACGATTTGGAGCTGGTATCCCCGAACTTTCGAAGCAACACTTAAAACTTCTCAAAGAAGTGTTCGAAACGCCTCAGTAAATGCAGGATTTATTACCAAATATGTGAAAAATGTAACTTTTGTAAAAAAAGAGAGTTGAAATACCTATGGCCACGTAATAAAACGAGAAAGGAATCACAGACGGATCCAGAAAAGGGTTGTTAAATCAATTGTAGAATTTTCCAGCACCTAAAACTGTTAAAAACAAGTACGTGAGTTTCTTGGGAACTGTGCGTCATGGTATCAGACGATTTATTGAAAACTTTGCAAACATATCACTATGCCATTGACGAAACTCTTAATGAAAGGGGAATAGATGGGAATGGACGGATTCTCAAATAACGAGCAATTCAATTCCCTTAAAGCAAAACTTTCCTACTACCGCACCGGGTCTTAGCCTTCCCTGACTTCGAATAGGAACACTTTTTGTGGTCCACTTGGAATGCCTCCAATGAAGGATTAGGGGCTTCGCTATACTCCAACTATTGGCAAGCCGGGGAGAAGGGTTATGTGCATCATGCGAGTCGGACTTTTACAACGAGGAATGAAAAAGAAATTTTCCGTAAACCGGAGAAAGAATGCCTAGCTCTGGTATCGGTCCGTTCAAAAAATTTCGTCCGTACCACTCGAATGGTACAAGTTATATTGCGATAGACTGACCAACAAGCTTTAATTAAAGTGGTTGTGAGTTTGGAGAAACCATCCGGAAGACCCTTGCTCGCAGGGAATGCATGGAACAACAGCAACATGACTTCGAAGTCCAATACCGCAGGGAGGTCCTTGAAAACCGAGTATCAACCGCACTCCTCCCGTGGTATCCGATTCGTCAACGTCACATCTGTGATCCTGTAGTCGGTTCAAAAAAAACCGTCTGGGTTAGTAGCACACCGCCAACGATAGTTTACGAATAATACTCTCGGAGGTGCAACTAACGCTCAAAACCAAGGATACCAAGGCTAGAAAAAAGCTTCAGGCGCACTTATGCCCTGATTGGCAACTTCGAAAATGCTTCGGAATGTATCTGCAAGTTCCGAATAAATAATGCATGATTTACACCATTCGAGGAAATAAACGTATAACCGAAAAATTCTGATAAAAATCATTCTACTCGACCCCAAAAACAAATTGGAAAACTTTGCGTACCAGATTCTCTAAAATCCGATGTACTGAGAGAAAATCATGACAGCACAACAGCAGGCCCATTTAGGTGTAAACAAAACGAACCAGAAAAATCGAGCGCCAGATACTTTTTTGGGGCCTGGATGGAGAAACGATATTCGAGAATACTTAAAAAATAGCGACAACTCTTTGCCAGAGATACAAGGTGGAACAATGAGTAAACCGGTGGGGAAAATGCATTTCAGACGCCCCCAAGGATCCTTTGGTTCAACAGTAACCAGCGATCTGTATGGGGACCTTTACCTCGATCTATCTCGTAAAGGAAACAGATTTAACCTGTGTTGTTCCCAAGATACCTTTTTACCCAAATGGGTAGAAAAATTGTAAGCAATTACCATCAGCAACATCTAAGAAGTTGTGGCAGTAAAAGTTCGAAGACCTTATATTTGTTGCGGATAATTGTGCTTCCAGAAGTAGTACAGGACAGATAATCGGAACTCAGGTAAACCTCTCTAAAATCTTCCAACAACTTTACAAGTGAGTTTGGGGGAATAATTCACAAAACACAACCGCACCTTATAGTCCGCAGAGTAATCCAACAGAGCGAACGAAACCGTGTAATTGAAAACTCTTAATGAATTTCTCAGTAACGTACGAAATGATCAATCGTAGTTGGTATCACCATTTAAATGAATTTAGATTTGGCGGGTTGGGGGGTTTTTTTAAGATACAAGTTTGTAGCGAACCAACAAAATTTAACTACTCCGGCCATGGCTCAATTTTGGTAGAGAAACTTTAAAACTCCAGACTGTACTCTACTGCCAAGAATTCGAGAAAACCAACTTCAAGGGCAGTTAAAAAAAAACCTAGCCGAAATCGATATACATGAAACTTCGAATTAAACCTCATTCTAAAATTAAGTGGAAAAAAATGTAAGCTAAACCTGGAAAAAAGCACACACTTCCTATCGCCAAGCTCATTACTATAATCTCAGAAGAAGAGATAACAAGTTTTGTAATATGGCCGCAACAAATTTTTGAGGCGCACCCATACCACTTTCCTCAGCGTCTTAGAATATAGCAGGAACATTGTGCACCAAAGTTTTAAGGACCAAAACACTCACGATATAGTAAAACTAGATGGACTGGAATATAGTCGAACTTCGAGATCTCCAAGGAAAAGGACGTAGGCCGAGCCCATACGAATGAATCAACAGAACGTACTCTTCTTTCCTTGAGTGGCACACTAGATCCCTTTGTTGCCCTGTTTGTGTGCCCATAATTTCCTTTCTCTACTAATCTGGTTTTTAATTGCATGAATTTCTTGGGGGGGGGTTTTTTTTGCCCGATTGTGTTTATTGTTTTTTGTGGCGCCAACAGTTACTTTAGTTGACTATTATTTCCTAACCAACAAATTCACCTTTTTCTACCCCAAATTCCTTCCTTGTACGACTGCCACTCTCTCCACCTGTACCTGGCGTGTCTTAATATCCTTCCCTTTAGGAGATTATAATATTTTCGAGATAGGTAATTAGTTAATTTTGGTTGTATTTGTAAAGCGATATTTTGATTTTTGTTTTTAAGTAATTATATGTATTGTGAAAGAAACTGTGCCCTTAGTAATGAATTTTAGTGTAAATTTTAGTTTTGTTAAATAATTTTTTTGTTTATGCAGATTGCAAATTTGTTTTTAGGTTGTCATTTTCTTACCAGAATATGTTTATCATTTTATTTTTTTTTTTATTTTTTTGTTGATTAAATAAAACATTAATTTGCGTACGAAAAGAGTCTTTAGTTTGTTTTCAATTCATTTTCTAGTAAAACTTTCAAAACGAATACCAGAGGAGGTTTTAAAACGTACGGTAAACCTTTTTTGTATTCTCTATAAAGCAAATACCACATTTAAAACTTTTGTCTTCTTTTTTTTGTTCTACCCGAAGTACTGATTGGGGTGTAACAAACATGTTTACTTTTTTTTAACATAAACAAAATTAAAATTTAAAATTAAAAATATTGAATAGTAAAATTGTAAAATTCAGAAAAGAACAATTTTTTTTAATATTAACGGAATAACGACTTGGGTTTTAGAAGAATCAATAAAAGGAGGCGAAATACTTATTTTAACTGACAGATGAGGTCAGACGCTTATCTGGCAGGGTCCTCCTCCCGTGCCCGTCACGGAATATCGCCGCTTCCTCCCCCCTCCCCCATCACGGTGCGAGAGGGTGGAGATACATGCTTCCCCCTCCCACACCCCGCGAGCGCGCCGAACCTATATATAATGACGGCGCCGATTGAAGACACCAGCGAGAGGAGAGAACGGAAGGAGAAAAAGAGAGAAGAAGGACAGCCATTGTACCCGCCGACAAAATAACCCGCCGAACGGACCCGCTTCTCACCACAAACTTACTTCGACCACCCCTTCTCCCCCTCTCTCCCTCCCTTCCCCATCCCCCCACACCCCCGCGTCGCTTGAAAAACGACTAACTATCGCTGACTCGACGCCCGCCGGCCGATATCCAACACCAGAAGGAACAACGACCCCTTTTCCTTACTAAAGAAGAGTTTTAAATTTCCCCCGCCATCAACAATTCTTTTTCTTTCCTCCTAATTTTTTTTTAATGTGAAACAGAAATTTAATATTTTATTTGACATTTATGAAAACTTAATCGATCTGAAATATATTAGTAATGTTTGATGGATTTATAGATTTATTTTGATAAGATAATAGGTTTGATTTTAAAATATACTCTTAATAATTTATTTGATATATAAAGGGTATCCATTAAATTTAAATAGTATATATTTGACTTTCCCTCAATTTACAGAAACTTTAAATTTACATTTTCAACTTGAATATAATCAAGTAATTCTGTTCCCTCAATTTAACTAATATTTAGAATTTCAAATTACCTCAGATTATTATTTTTTTGACTTCGCGACTAAATTTTTAATTAAGCGTGGGTTACAAATTTTCCTTTCTAAATTTTTCAGAATCTCGCATTTCTTTCCTGTCGAACGATCTGACACCCATCATCCCCGAATATAATTTCCTTTACGAACATTCCCCTAACCAATTATCTCCTAAACCCCGGAAAAGAATTTGATAAACAGGTCGGGGCTTTTTCGCCATACCACTGCTTTCTTTCCTTTCCGTCGATAGTACTGGCCTCCTATACCCACGACTATCCTTTTATAAAATACTTTCTTCCCCACTCCGACCCCGCCCTCATAAAACTAAATCTTATGTTCAATCGATGTAAATTTTATAGATTAGGTATAAAGTTTTTTCTCGAAACCAACATTCTGTTGTCTGTATATATTATCACCCCCATTTCTTGGGCGAATCACTAATTCTACTACGCGGAAATATTTTTTCCATTCTTATTGATAGTTCAATTCTAATTTTCATTTTATTAATTATTTAATATTTTTGAAAGTGATTTATCTTTAATTTTTCCCCCCTTCCATCCTTTATCTATCAATTTCGGATCTCGCAACCCTTTCTTTTTATTTGTTGACGAACAGTCCCCTGACCACCCTCACACACCCGATAACTCTACCCCTCAAAATATTTATTAATATACAATACGATATTTTTTGTTTTATTTTTCATGGTGAACAGTGCGCAATTTTAATAGGGTGACAGTGTTAACGAATTTTTTATCTTTGAAGATATTCAAATAGAAGCCCTAATATTTATCTATATAAATTTAGCTTAGTAAGCCTTTATTGCAGTATTATTGCATAAACATTCTCTAATTTATTCCATTTATCTTAGCTTGCATATGGTAGGGTAAAATTCTGCATGGTCGTGTTAATAAAGTGATTACTTATTGTTTTTATTATTTTTATTTATTCCAAAATTATCACATTGTGCCTTGAGAAAGTAAACTTCTGTGATATTTTTATAAATTATTTGAGAGAGACTAATATAGAACTACGTTGAGCCGTGACCGAAAATAATATACAGACTTAGTTATCAAAATTTTAATTATATAAGTTTCAAATCATGCTTTTTTGCATCCCGAAGAAAAACTAATTTTTTGTTTAATGGATATGTCTGTGCTTTTGCTAGTTGATGTTATATAGGTTAGTTGCAAACAACTGTTGTAATATTGGTGTAGAGCATTTGGCTAATTTCCTATAAAAATATTATATAATTATATAAAGATATTGCGTTATAATAAATATATATGTAGACTACATTTGGTATGTTTACAATTTGAATATTGCTTTTTTGTTTTGCCATATCAATATCTATTATACATATATTTTGCTTTGATTTTGGTATTTTTACTTTCTACTAAACCATCATTATTTAAACCGATATATAAATATATTTCCAAACTCCCCGGGCTCCTTACTAAAATAATTTAGGCTAGTATACAGACTCCCGCCGACCAAGTTATCAGTGGAGACCTACTCAGCATACTTGTAATTTCCCACTGACCGACCGTATTAATAAACTATTACAGTTGTTTTTCCGAAAATCGAACTCGGCTTGAACAATTTTTCCTAGAACAAGAAATTTTTATTATTTTTTTCTGAGCGAAGATTAATTTTTTTTATTTTTCACGTCTTTCAAAAATTTTTATTGGAGATGACGTGAATTAAGTAAGCCCAACGTTATTTTGGAAGTATCAATTCCTTCCGCAGGCCCTCTGAATTCGACTCCTAACAATAAATAATAGTTGTACTGTAAATTCATCGGAACCCTGGAAAATTTTCTAAACCCAGCCTCGACAGGCTATCTGGCAAAGTTGCGACTATTTTCGCTTGCCCCGAAAAAATATAACATCGCTAAACTAAGCATATGTGTTCGTTAACATTCTTAGCTCTTGACGTGTTAAAAACATCGAAAAATAAGGGTTTCTAAATACTAATAATAAAGCGAAGCGTTATACAGCAAAACATTTTATTATAAACATTTATCGGACCGAAAAGCAGTTCAATTTATAATTTTTACCTACATTATTAAGAGTAAGTTTATTAGCTTATCTTTTGTTATGTAAATAGGTATGAGTATTTCTCGAACGTTTTTGTTGTAAACCAATATGCCCATAACTGTTACTAAGATAGCTTATATAACTCAGGAGGTATATGGAGGAGGAAATGAAACCTTTATTTTTGTGTTTAAGATACAAACATGAATTTTACAATGAACTACCTGTTTCACCGTTACAGGGAATAGTGTGGATACAAGCAAATGGAATTTATGTGGTACCCGTTTGCTCGGTTATCTTGACAGGTTATTAGGTAGTAAACGTTTAGATGTTGGTTGAAACCCTTGGAAGGGGACGTACGGACCATTAACAACAAACCGAAGCCGTCTGCTACAAAGGTTTAAAGCGAAATTCAACACTTCATTCCATTGCTGAGTGATTTTTTGTATTGTTCGCCAAAAAAATATTAACGACTCGATCTGCCGGTCGTTTGCTATTTATGCGTTGTAAATAAGTAAAGGTTGGCAATTTTTGTTACAAAACGGTTACCGTGGCTGATATCGGCCTCAGTATAACAACCAAATACTTTTTTGCGTTACATTTTTTAATTATCTCCTCTACTTCAGGCAACTTGCGTAAAATATCTTACTAGGAATATATGATATGTTCTAAAAAAATGTAATGTACTGGTGTCCTAGGTAAGGACCGTAAAGTAGCCTTAACAATTCCATTTAATCAAATAACCATGGACATAACATAATACAGATATCAGAGTAAATACTAGAGGACAACATATAAATTACTAATAAAGTAACTTATATGTTGATGAAATATAGCTTTATATTCTTTAGAACGATAAAGAGGGAGCACGAGGGGGGAGGGAGTTTTTATGGAAATTTACGTTGTAATTCGTGATTTTTTTATTGTCACACAAAGCATCATAAGCACCCCTTAGTGATTTAAATTTTTTTTTGTATGTTGATTAACTCCATATAGTTACGGAAAAAGACTTAGTTCATTGCACGTTTCCATTTTCATGACATTTCAGTTCAAGAATTTAAGTTTTTTGTTTCTAGCTATATAACAAAATTCGTAATAACTGTGTATATGTTTTAAATGTTCTTCTACACGTCAGTTTATACGTTAGTGGTTCCTTCAAATGTCAATTAAAAAAAATTACAGCCATATGATTAAGTTATTTGTTAAACGTTTTAAAGTTTGTATTTGTCTACATTTATTGTAAACTCATTTTTAAACAGGTTACAATTATTTTGCAAGCAGCAATACAGCATTTTTCTTATTTTCGCGTATGAGCAGTCAAACGTTTTTATCACTTTGCCCATATTAATACTTAGGACATCGCCTTTAAATCATATGGTATATAGAGATAATGCATACTAGAGAAAGAAAATAGATTTGTCGTAGGTTTCTACTGCATTACCGCAATGTAGGGAATAGTGTGTTCAACCGAAGTTAATTTTGTGGAGTAATTGGGTTAAAGGTAGTCCATTTGTGTCCCAATTTAAACTTTGTCGTGAAATATCTTTCAGTAGACGTTAATCGTTAACAATACACGCAAAGCTGTCAAAACCAAGGGGTTAAATGAACATTCCACGTTCCCTCCGTACTACTCATTGGTTTGTTATCTGTCAGGCCACAAAATATTAATGACTCGTTCTGACTGCTCGTTTCCTATGTATTGCACGTTGTGCTCTTGACATTCCAGTCAGTCAACAATATAAGCTCAGCAATAGTTGCTTAAAATCGGGTTGCCATGGTGATGGCATTCCTAATAGAACATCAAAAGAAATAATTTCAAATATAATGGAAGTTTAAATGTAGAAGGAATAAAACAATACTTTAGTTTTAACGTATTTTCCTCAATATTTCTGTATTATGTCTATGTTATATTTTGTCGGCTGTGTAAATATGATAAAGTACCTGGGACTAGTGGTTTCTAAGAATACAAGTAAATAACATTTAGTTATAAATAATCAATCAATTATACCACAGATTTACAAGATTTCTCTGACAAGGTTTTTTCTATTATTTTTCTATTAAAGGCATAGAAACTGAAATAAATAAGTACTTAATATTAAATAACTTAAATATCAAGAATATTAATTTTTTTGTTTTCTATGTATAGTAATATATTTTTATATATTTATAATATTTATTTGTATATGTATGAAGGACAAATTAGTTTTAATTTAAAAAAAATTCTTACTTGCTAACCTTACACGATATTTATTCAACGTTTTTGAAGACCCAGTATCTCACTTTGACTTCACACTTGACTGTGATTTGCATAATGAATTAATTAAAAAAACTATACAGATAAAGAACGTAAAGGTTCTATATTTATTATTATAATGAATTTTCACTTGTTGAACCGTCTCATTCTTATTTAAAAACACAGCATTTCTTCAACTAGTACTGAAAAGAGTGGTTCATTACATAAACAATTGATTGTGAAATGAAACATACTGAATTATAAAATAGTAAGCTATAAAAATATGAGGTTTGTTCAGTCATAGGAACAACAGACACTCCTGCAGTTGTGTCGCTTCCCATTCCACTATGGGTCCTTTCAATCAATCCATGAATACTGCGTTAATAGATGATAGGTACTGAACCTTCGAGAGAGGACTATTTTCATGTCGTGGAACTTGATTTTACTGGCCAAAAACAATACAGGGTAGTGTGTTTCTGGCCAGTAAACTTTGATTACTGATGGATGATTATTTCTAGAGGGTGTCATGATTTTCAGGAATACTGTATTATCTATATACCCATCAGTGTAAGTAAAATAAATATTTCAATTACTAGTGATTAAATTTATTTATATTTAGTTTAAGTACATAATCATGGAAAACTGTACCACATTCTCAAATATATTCAAAGGTTGAAACAATGAATCGATTATCTAAAAAATAGCCTTCTCGATCTAGGTTAAGGTTTAATGTTTATGTGGAATACGGAATTTAATGTTCGTTAAACAGTTTATATTACATTTTGCAAATGAAATCAAAGAAAAGTCGTAATTAAATAAAAATATTGTTGAGTAATGATTTTCAGTAAAATTTCTTATAACAATGTTAGTAATCGACAAACTTGTTGGATAAATACAGGAAACTAGAGGCAATAACATGCGCTAGAAAAAACTGAACTAGACAGAGCCGTAGAATGACTATTTACTCCATCGTTTTTATCAGCAAATAAAAATTTATTGTCAAACTAATTCTGAATATATCATCTGATAGTAGCATTAATTAGGTTGTTCCATTTCCATTTTCCTCCAGCTAAGATTAACAGATGAGACATTAGTGAATGTTTAGCGTGAAAAAGTACATTGTTGTCAGCGTCGTCTTCAACCAGCATAATCTGGAATGAGGTTGTAAAGGACAGGTCACAGGGTTTTTAAAGTTATCCTAAGAAGGTTTGTCTGATTGCGACAATGAAGGTATACTTAATATTCTATTTTCTAAATTTTGTTATGATATGAACTTCTAAAAAAAATAGCATGGTTTTTTATTGACTTCAGTATCCAAGTTATTTTAATACAAATATCACGTGAACTAGTTGTTTTTAAATGCTACTTGCAATGTTAAAAACTGAGAGGAATTCAATAAAGTATGTATAACATTAGAGGGACACTGCAAGAGGAATTTTTTCTACTTACTCATCTGTACCAAACATAGAGAACGATTGTTACCATCAAAGGATTTTTCTTTTTATGAAACCGATGAAATATTCCATCATGCATGTTTACCTTGGAAAAAACTGCAATCAGTGTTGTACTGCCTGATTGATCCGAGGCCATGCTGGAGAGACAACAAGGAAGGTTTTTCATTACATTCCCTCCTGACAGGTTGACACTGTGAGACATTTTAATTAATACCACGTTAAAAACAGGAGAAGGATGCTCGCAATCAGTGTCATGTTTATACTGATTACTCTATCTTAGTAAAAGACATTCCTGCAAAATACTTGTATAATATACAGTACTATATATTGTGAATTATAACACGATGGTTAACCCAATACAAATACTGTAAGGGTTAGTGGGATGTATTATATATATTTTTAAAAACTATTTTCATTAAACATTTCATTTTTTAAAGGCAATACATTACCAATTATTCTTAGGACATATTATTGTTTATTGAATAATATAATTTTTTTTAGTAAACTCCAATTAAATCCTGTCTTCGAGTTCGTATTGAAACAAATACGGCTACAGTGTCCCTGTTAAACAAATATTAGTTTTGTGGGATTACTATAGGGTTACGTCTTTCATTTAAAAAATCACTATTAGAAAAAAAAAATATATTTTACGCGTAGAAATATAAATTATGTAAGCATCGCTGTCATTTACTTTCTTATCGTTATCAAAGTGTGGTTCTTTCCAAATTCCAAAAACTTAGTCCTGATAATTGATATGAATTCATTTTTTTTTAATAAAAAATCCATTTGTAATAAAATTCATGTGAAAGTAGGAAATCATACATTGTCGGATGAACAATTATTTCAAATAAGCCAATAATTTTATGTCACTGTTATTTGATAACTATCATTTGTTCTTCCGTTATGTCAGAGAGAAAACTGGGAATTTATTGAAAGTTCGAGAGAAGAGTGGTTTTGTCTCAGTAGTTTTTATTTAATTAAACCTTTTCTTCATTTGAATTTAACTGAATCTATACAAAATAATAATATACCTTGTTTAAAAGTATCACACCCTTTAGTTTCTGATTTTCCAACATACATTTCACCCTGGCTATTTTTTTCCATACAAATCTAAATTCGGGCTGTCTTGGTTTTTACTTTATAAAAGAAATTGAAACATAATAAATTATTTTACTTATGTAGTTGATATAATTATTTACATACTAAACAATGTTTATTTAACATCTTTTCAATAATAATTTAATTTTAATAGGTTGAAATGTTGCATATATAATATTTATATGAATAAAGTAAATTATAATGGCATAATGAGAAAAGAATATATGCTAAAATAATAAAATATGGCTGCTTTAATAAAAGATTGTATTCGAACGTGAGGTGAAACAGTTTTTATTTGAAATCATAAATAGTTGCGGCCTAATTTCGTTGTAGTGCATGGTTGCAAATCTCATTACTGATAGATCACAAATGATCAACATAAATGAATGCGATTGTGATGTAGTTTTAATTGACATTCATTTTCCGTTACTTCTTCATATTGCTGTAGCTGGATATTACCTATTAAATAACAAAAGTATATAAATTAATATTGTACCAAATGATATAATGTTCATCTGAAATATTTTTCTTTAGAGTTAGTTAGGTATTTTAATTCCATCTCCGTCATAATTATTAGTTTTCAAGCCTAATATATTCAGGTTTCACTTTCCAAGTTAAATCCATTACCACTTACAAGCTCATTAATAAATAATTAATTTATGACTTAAATCTTAATTATATATATATATAAAATGTCGGTTCTGAATAAGGTGATAAATATTCCTGTAAGTAATCTATAACAAATAGCACATGTACTTATTCTCCTTGCAAGATGTCAACATTAGTTTACTTGGCAATATTTTATAGGACCAACATTGCGGAAATACCACGGAGATAGAACTCTTCAGGTTTGGGTTTAAACTGCCCGTTAGAAACTTTATTAATAACAGCAATCTCGTTGCGTCTTTGAAATATAGGGAAACCAATGGATATCCAAGTGCGCTCATTACTAACTGCAGATGTCAAGATTTTAGAGTATATAGGGCTGGTCGATAGGTCCTGGTTTACTTCGTGCTGTTGAACATGAATGTTGTAGTGGGTGAGTTTCCATATTGTAAAATGTCTTTTCCACACCTAAACACGTGAGGTAATCCAGTTCCTGCCCGCTTTCAATGAAAGGAGGCTGGAACAGATTTAGCTTCCCCTTCTCTCAAGGTGGCCAGCCTGAGATAGCCTGTCTGTTAATAGCTTTGATTCGTCCCAAGCAGGCAGAGCAGCAACAAGGGACCTTTTATGAGTTCAGGTTAAAATGAAGAATTCCTAACTTGATATACACACGAAAAAGCATTAGAAGAACAATATTATACTATAGATACACCAGTATAGAAAACGAGTCATAAAAATGTAAAATTCTTTGTTAAATATGTTATGTAACATGTCTAATACAACTTTCACAGTATTTGTGACAATAAAGAAATTTACAAAATCATTAGTGATGATTAAAAATCGCTCCCAGATTTTATAATTTTTTTAATGCATTATTTTTTCGTAATTTGCAAGATGAATATGGTTTTAAATTTTCATCACCGTACAATGGTTATTAGTACGACTTTTCTATGGGATTTTTATAAGACACCTACAGATATTGTCGCTCTCGACCACTATATACTTGGCTTTATTCATCAAGCTGAACCTCCCCTTATAACAAAACATGCAAAACCGTATAGATGAAAAACATTGAACTAAATCATATCGGCATGCGGTGACTTTGATTACGATATTAGCTGATTCATTTGATTCATGAAATGTCTTGGAGGAACGTGCTCATACCAAAATCTAATTGTTGCCATATTATCGTCTTACTCATTTATGGTAAGCCCGCTATGTTACATCCTAGTCTTATCACAGCCATCCAGTTCTTTCATGCTAATTAGGATTATGTGATTACGTTTTCCATGATAATATATCAACTATCTGTCGGTTGCGAGCTCTGCTCCAATGTGATTATTTAGTTACTGTTTTACAGAGTTCACAGCAGAAAGCACTTTAAACAATTTTCCTTTACAAGTATTTAAAACTGTGGTGAAACAATGTCCTACAGAAGTATTTGAGTAATAACAACTCTGATAAGTAATAAGTTTACTTTTGATAAGGTTATTTTTTTATTATGACTATAGTAGCGTACGAAATAAAAATAAACAGAATCATACATCATCGTAAAAATCTATAGCGAAATATACAAATAATAGAGTTATTAGCTGATTTAAGTATTTTTCATAGCAAACTGATATTTACAACTGGAATATTGATTAGCGTAATTATATGTTATTAGGCTATGACTCTTTAATTGCCATAGTTTTAAGGATTTAATATATTAAAGATAACTTATTTTAAATACAAAATATTTATAAATGTGTAGATCAGGTTCTGGTATTATACATTTCACTGATTCCACCTTCTTCTCATGATAAACCTGGCTTTAATAAACGTCTCACAGTGTCAACCTTTTGAGACGGAAGTTTAATGAAATACACACAGTCAGTCTCTCGTTGTGTCTCTAGCCTGACACATATCATTCAACATTGAGTATCATGATACACTCGTGTTGTATGAAAAATATTTGATAGGTTCTAACATCAACAAATAACATTTCAACTTGCCTAAAATTAAGTCAAACATATTTAAATTCCGCCGTGTGATATTACATCGTTACTCGTCCAAATACTTGTCAGTTCCATAAAGAAAACACAACCAACTACATAGCTTTTTTACGGATTATTTTTAAAACCCTGCTACTTGAAAAATGATCTATGAGAAAATCGTTTGAATAAATATAGGTCTTCCATGTGTTAATCGATACAAATACGTTGAAAACCTATATTTGAGGACCAAACATTCAAGTCGTGTTTTCTCCTTTCAGATAAAAACTTTACAGGAGAGGCAAAAACATTTAAAAAATTCATTAAATCAATAACAAAAACATTATTTTTTATTAAAACAAAAGAAAGCATATGATTTGTAACTCGTACTCTGTAACCTTTTGCAATACATTATTTGTTTATAACACTTTTAAACCCTTAAAAACCAATATCTTTCGTCCAAGCAATCACACTCTACTTCTTTAACTTCTTCAGTACCGGCAGGCATATCGTTGATAAATAATGTTTTGTACCAGTTAAAAACATCGGGTTGATTTTGCCACTCTTCACCATACATTAACTTCAACAGTTTTTCCACGTTCTTCTTCTTTTGTGATGTTATGGGATGACTAAGGGTAAGATTTTTGTAAAACATGCCGCTTGACAACCGCAAACACTTATACCCTTTTAAAGCAACACTACACTAGGTTGTTCATTTTGTTCTTCGAACCTAAAGTTTTTGAATCCCTTAACTTTAACATGTGCCTTCTCTTTTTGTAAAACTAACCGTTTTACTTCTGAAATGTATGGAAAGTTACGAAATTAAACACTAAGGGACTTTGTGTGTCCAGTAGTTTTCCAATCTGTCCCCTAAGACTTT
This sequence comes from Homalodisca vitripennis, assembly GCF_021130785.1. Taxonomy (NCBI): domain Eukaryota; kingdom Metazoa; phylum Arthropoda; class Insecta; order Hemiptera; family Cicadellidae; genus Homalodisca; species Homalodisca vitripennis. Next base: position 41,837 of record NW_025778676.1, read on the forward strand.
TCCATCACAAATGGTTTTTTTAGGTTTCATAGTACTTTTCTTTTTGATATTATCATAACATGTTTTTTTAGTATCTTCTCAACACGACCAAAACCACGGTCGGCTGGAAGGAACCTATGTCCTCTAACAGGAAAGAATAACAGTATTTTTTTCAATGCTTGAAGTTGGATGTGTACAATTAATGTAAAAGCATTTGAAGATTCATATTGTTCTTATTTTTGGGAAATACACCCATCACTGAAGAGCCTCACAGTTTTTTACCTTCAAGTTTCATTTTGCTTAAGTGGGAATAAAGAGCTGATGATATTTCAGTGCTGCCTTTACCACCCAACTCCTCCGGCCATGTGTAGAATGTAGGATTCACTCCATCCAAGCTAGTTATACACAAACTATAAAAGGTGAATTGCCTCAAATAGTATGAATATTGAATGCTACTTTTAGGCAGCTGTGGAATTTTTTGTAGATCAATACATAAAACAAACAACGGTATCATCCTGTTAATTCCTCCTTCATGTAGAATAAAAAGCATTGGCCCGTAGTTTGTGAACCCTTTTTTCAATCATAAAACTGAATACGTTCTGCAGATATTACTGGGGATGTTCTTACTATTTGATCAAGTAAAGTGCATTTGCTGCAAACATCACTAGATGGAGACTTAAATCCTTTGTTAAATTCATTAACAAAGATTCTTCTGAACATAGCAAAGCGAAACCCTATCAAGGTCCTCAGTGCAACTCTGTTGCTGTAAATCTCATGCAGCTTTTTTATGCTTAATCGGCAGTGTAAATACAGGCGCTTTGATTTTTTCCTCCCGTAATGACTCTCAGACCGTTTTAAAGTTTCAAATAAACTCCCTTAATTTTTTTTCTTGCAAAACACTCAAATAAATCTTACTGTCACCTCCTCTTCCTTCTTCTATAGCTTCTCCCGAAGCAATCTTTTTTACGATGTTTCAGAGTCTAGTTCGGCCAAATTTAGTTATTTTTATAAAATTATTCTTACAAACAGGTATTCCCCTACCACTAATAATAATAAATAATAATAATTTCTTTATTGCAGTAAAACAATTAACAAAATTGCATTGCAAGAGCGTCATTTCAACATTTGGATTTAAAAATCTATAAACTAAAACCTATCTATAACATAGGCACAGTTAATTCCACATACTAATGTGTGAACCTAACAATATATTGTATTTTGCATGTTTTGGATATCAGAAAAGGATAAATAGAATAATAATAATAAAATATTAATTTTCATCCCAGCGGCCCATCGTAAACTCATCAACGGAGTAAAATGCCTTTGACAACAAAAAGTGTCTTAATCGAGATTTGAATTGTTTGGGTTCATTAATTCGTTTGAGATCTCCAGGGAGCTTATTGATTAACCTGACACCCATTTGAGATGGTAAGTGTTCGAACATAGCCGTTTCTACTATGCTGTTCTGTCCTGAAAATTGTTCCTGCCTCTTGGTCTCGTACTGATGGACGTCCCTGCCCTGAACCAGTTCACATTTGAATCGGCAGTACAGGGTAACGTCGAGAATATAGAGGCTGGGTAAGGTTAGAAATCCAAGCTCCCTGAAGGCAATTTTACACGACTCTCTGGGTTTTAATTTCGAAATTATTCGAACAGCTTTCTTTTGTGTTTCTAAATACTCTTGTCAAATTTGTATTTAGAACAGCTGCCCCATAGTCTCAAACCGTAGGTCAAATGTGGATGTACTATGCCAAAGTAGGCAGTTTTCAGTACATCAAACGAGCAGAATTTTGCTAGATTGCGTAAGACATAAGTGCCTGAGGCAACCTTTGAGCAAACTCTGTCAATGTGATCGCTCCAGGTCAGTCCCCTGTCCAGGTACATCCCCAGAAACTTGGTGGATTCGGCTTCATCTAAGATAGCTTCATCCGCCATCACAATTGGTCCTGTTATTCGTCTTCTTGTTGACGGAGACAAAATTTTTATTACGTTAGTTTTGGCCATAGTTAGTTTTTAGATTTATCTTTGAAAAAAGTGCTCGATGCATGCGTTTAGTTCAATAAAGGCTTTGATCTCAAGATCTTGTTTCGTACTTGATCTGATGCAGAGAGTCGTATCGTCCGCATATTGAATCACCTCTCCATTTTGAATTGATGAATTCAATCTGTATGACGTAAATGAGAAAAAAGTATGGGCCCCAAAATTGAACCCTGGGGAACACCGTACTGCATTTTTACTTTGCCTGACAGGGTGTTCGCGATCTGCACACACTGCTCTCTGCCACTGAGGTATGACGAAAGCCATTTATGCGGCTGACCTCGAACACCACATGTCCATAACTGATGCTACAATGTCCCATGATGCACACAGTCAAAGGCCTTTGAAAGGTCGAGAAATATGCTGAGCACTTGTTCTCGCCTCTCCAAGCCATCAACAACACAGTCAATGAGTTTTGTTACAGCATCAATCGTCAATTTATTTTTCCTGAATCCGTACTGCTCAGGGTTAAGAATTTCAAACTGTTCAAGAAAACCTTCAAGCCTTCTAATGAAAACCTTTTCGAAAATTTTGCTCATGACAGGAAGAATGGATACAGGACGGTAATTACTTGCGATGCAAGGATCATCCTTTTTAAAGATCGGAACCACTCTTGCTGTCTTCAAAGCTGAAAGGGAAAACGCCTTGGGCGAAGGACAGATTTATCAATTTAGTAAGTGGTGTCAAAATGTGCTTGAAGCAACGCTTGATCAGCCACACGGACATTCCGTTGATGTCGCTGGACTTCTTCGGCTTGAGGTCTCTCAAGACGACTGCCATCTCCACCTCCCCCACAGGAAACAGAACCATGGAAGAGACCGGTCTCACTACTACATTTTGTACAAGATTGTCACAACTGAAAGATGTGCTTGGTACAGCCACAGTCGAAAAAAAATTATTAAATTCGCTAGCCACTAGAAGTGGGTCGTCTGTTAATTTACCGTCAATTTTTAGTTTTCGGATTTGATTGTTTTGAGTTATTTGTTTGTGATGTAACGCTTTTTATTACTTCCCACGCACTTTTTGAAAAATTTTCTGCGTTCTCTCCAATTTTTTGTTTCAATATCTCGTGCTTTAGCGGCTTTTATTTCCTTGCGATAATTTTGTTTAAATGTTCTATAAAAATTTTTGAAGTTTTCGTTATTTGATTTTAAATAAATTGAATGGTAAAATTTGAGCCTTTCTCTCAAGTAGAGAATATCCTGAGTAATTCCAGGCATTACTCTTCCTATGAGATCGCTCCTTTATCATTCTATATGGGCAAGTAATATTTAAGTAATAATTAAGGCAGTCATTGAACGCAGTGAATGCTTCCTCTACGTGTTCAAAAGCATCCACAAATGACCAAGATTCTCTTTGGAGGAATCTGTTGAGAATTTTAATGTTTTCATTTTTTAAATCTCTTTTAAATTTTGCTGAAGAGGGTTCGTATTTAGGATTGAATTGTTTGATTACAGTCTCCTGTGCGAAATGGTCAGAGATGGCCGCGTCGAGAACAGTAACAGAGACGCCCGGAAAGTTTGTGATGACGTTGTCGATGGCCGTACTCGACCTGGCAGTCACTCGAGTTGGTGTGTTCACGGACCAGACTAAGTCAAAAGAAGTGAGAACATCGCGAAACCGCTGGGTTTGAGGGTTGGTGTGGTCTAATACATCAATGTTGAAATCACCAGTAATTATGAATTTTATTGCCTTGGAACGTAAAAAATTTAGAAGGGACTCGAATTGTTCAAAAAATGTTGTGAAGCATCCGTTCGGGGATCTATATACGCCAATTATTTACAAGTTTTCCAGAAAAATTTAGACTGATTTGTATACCTTCCGCTTCAAAGTCCAACTCACTAGTGCGGTCAACTCTGAAGGGTTGGAATACCAGTTTCGATTTGACAAAAATTGCCACACCTCCCCCTTTGTATTGCGTTCGATTAAATATAGTTGCCAATTAATAATTGTCAATTCTGAACAGAGCAGCATTTTCAGGTGTGAAACCATGCTCAGAGATAATGAAAATATCAGGTTGCAGTTCGTCTGCCATGAGCGATAGCTCCTCAATTTTGTTGGATGCAATCTGTGCATTTTGATGCAACACTGAAAGTGTTTGTAAAGAATTTTGAATTTTGTTGTTAAATTTTTATTTGGAATTTGAAAAATGTTTTTGAGTATCCAGTGCTGATATCCCTAGGTTACTGTCGTAGTCATTGCATAGCCATTGCATAGCCACTGCATGTGATTATAACATAGCTGGTTGAAAAGTTTATGTTGTGACCCTGATTGTTTAGATTTTTTTGGTTTGGGTTGTTCGGTCTACGTCTGATGACATTTTTAGCAACTACCAATGATGCAAGTATTGAGTCTTGTTTTTGTTTGTCCGTAACTTTATAGAGTCTGTCCCTTAATTTCTTAACATCTCTAGGCCTTACCTCATTACAAAAAATTTCTTGCGATGATTGCAAGGAATATACACATTACAACCTGAAGGTGCTGAATACGTCTTCTTTTTCGCATCTGTTCTTTTACCGCCAGATTTCTGCCGTTTACGAGTTCCACTATTACCAATACCCACGGATATTCAATCTACTAACTCATCCATCACCGAATATTGTGAAATTTCTAATTATTTCAACTATTTTAATAAACCACCATACTAGAAAACAAGAAGTAACAAAGCACACACTATTCAGTATAACCTATAAAAGTTTTAGAAAAACAAAGTGGTCATGTGACTAATGAGAGCACTTCTGATTGGTTGTTTGGAGAAAACATGGTTTGATAGAATGCAACAGCTGGAGCACTCTTTGATCAAAACTTGGTTTGGTTCACAATAAATACAGTTCCATTGTAGTCTAGCAAAGAGTTTTCAAATGTGTCAATATCTCCAAAAATATTGTTTTGTATAAAACATGGTTTGAATGTTTGCTCCTCATTTATTGTAGTGATGTTCCCCGTATATATAAAAATATGTTATAGTTGGACAGTAAAACGAATATAAAAGGTTTTTAATACATTTTCTGTAAAATGTATTATAATTTAGGGAAATTATTACAAGAACGATGACCTTTCAGCACATCTATTGTGTAGTTAAGGCCACTGCAAAGACAATCATAATACAAATTTTGTTAAAGGACCTATATTACGTGAAAAAATCTTGGTCAGACATGAAATCTAAGGTGAAATCATTATTGGAAGTTTATAAAATACTTTATACATAATAATAATAAATGAGACTTTTAAAATCGTAATCTGAACAGGAGAGCTCTGAAATCCAACTGTTCAAGCTCCATTGCAACTGTTAATAACGATTCCTTATGTACAAATATTTTAAAGGTTAGTATCCTAAAGCTGTTATCTACTTTTTCTAGATTGATTATAATTTCAAGCGTGGGAGCAAATATGTATTTTAATCCTTACGATTCTGTTTTTTAAGAAAAGTAAATACAAAAAAAATTTGTATTGATATAATTTTTTATATTTAATTATATGAATCCTTTTTTACCCAAACGCACTTTTAAACTTAAAATCTAAAACTAATCTCAAAAATATTTTTCCTCCGCACCATAATTGTATGATACGGCTGATTGCGTTAATATATTTAAATTTAGAAGACTAATTCCTTTAATTTTCTGGGTGTGTTCTGAGATATGCAAATTAACTTAGGAGAAAAATTTAAAGAAAAGAATATATAGCTTTCTCATAAAGCACTATCCAAAGCACGTCAATTACATTGATTCCAGCATTTATGCCTACAAAAACTGCTTTTAGATATAAACTTTCACCTTTTGAATGTTAAGAGCATATGATTCAGATATTTCCAATATTTACTTTCTGTTGCAGTTACTTTTTTAACTTATATGTAACTGATGAGGAATTCTGAAGTAGACACAGAGATTATCAATGGTAAGGGATTTTACTGAAGAAAGAACTGATGTCCAATATTAATGTCATTATCTGTTCGAATGAGCCAACCGTGAGATTAAATGATATTAAATATTATAGCAGGTGATACGTAATACAAGGTTCACACCACACTACGTATCGTATAGCAGGTTTGCTGAGGATGCATAAAATATTAGTCTATGTCTCATTTTGTCCTCAAGAGGTCCTACAGAGAGAGGTTGACAGACGGTTCGACGGTAAGGAATTTATTAACCCCCTCCCCAAAAGTTAACTGATAAACGTAGTTATTGTGTCAGCTTAATAAATGACTGGCTTCTATGACGTTTATGCAAATTGCATTATCGGTCATGCACCAACATAAAACCCATTATTCTCTATATAGAAATGGAATTTTCTGTCTAGAGGTATATTGCCACATGTCACATTTAAATTATTGTTCTTAAAATGGGCTTCCTAACAGATTTTAAAGTTCAGGACAATATACCACCAAAGTATGAAATTGTATGTTTTTGAGTTTGATGTGTTTTATATTTCACATCTTAAAATGTTTCCAATGTAATCAGTATGTTTTAAAATGCATTTATTCTGCTGTTTTCACGTTGCCATGATATAAAGGACCATTGTTAAATTATTTCTAACAGTAATTAAATTCCAATGGAGTGGTGTGTACTATCATAGATGTCAGTAGTGCCTATATAGAGAGAAAGCTATTTACAAACGTTGGGTCAGTTTTTTCTATAGATATTGTGTGGGCAGATAGAGAAATATAAACATTAATATTTTACAGCCCTAAACACAGATAATAAATCCATAAAGTTTAATAAGTTTGGTGTTTATGCATTCCCTTACTTTTAAAACCACATTAACCAATATAAGAATAAATATCTGTACTATCTGTTACAAATATTATTCCTAATTTCTAAATTACTGATATTACTTTATCTATATTCGATATTCGATATTACCTATCGATTACCTTTGATAGAATATAGTTACATTACATTGTATTAAAAGGAACTTATATATTATGCATTGACATAGTTTCAACGTTAATTCAAACTAATTATGCAATAAGAAACATGTCCACCGATTTGGTAATTTTCAACAACAATGTATGGTACATAATCTTAATAGGACAAGCCCAAAACTAGAGCACCGCATGTACCCGTCGAACCTCTGGGTTTCTGAATACCGTATGTAACATCGTTATAATATTTGTATATAGTATGTCCCCAACATACTGGAGTTGAACCTTATATATCTAACCACAATCGTATTTATTTATAATTTATAAGTAAAATGTAAATACATTTTAATAATAATGTTCTGTTCAGATTAATTTAGAAGGAATGCGATATTGCTTAACGATTACCTTTAATAGAATACAGTTACATTAAACGATATTAAAACAGCGAATCTCGGCGTCTAATCAAGTCTTCTCTGACGGATCGCCTCACAGTAACTTTGGTTTGTCTATTACAATGCAGTAGATAATCTCCTGTCTTTACAGGGTAAATGCATTACTTTTATTCATAAATGGGTATTTTTGTAAGAGAAGCAATAAAACACACGATCTCTTTAAATTGACGCAAAACCATTTACAAGAAAACATAAATTTGTAGTTCAGTTTTTTATTAACGAATGTTAGTTTTTTAAAATAGCAATGTTAGTTTGTAAGTAGCAGCCGATTTACATAATATAAAATATGACAGATTAATGTTTTGAAATTACATTAATGACGTTTTAGGTAAGATTTTATTATCCGCTTATGAAGTGATCAAAAGAATGGAATATTGTGATTTCGTTTAAATGTTTAATTTCAAGGGAAAGAATCTTATTTTGGTTCCAGTAAGTAATTCTAAACAAAAATAAAGCCAATAAAAAAGTAAAATTTAATGTTTTTATGTACAAAATTAAAAAAAAACAATTATATCAACTATATAATTTAACAGCACAAAAATAGGCAAAGTTTTAGACGGCTGTATATGTTATGAGTTGTGGATTTTAATTAATACTAGTATTATCACAACGGTTATTCAAATACATTCAATAATAATTTATGAGAGAAAAATGTGTATTTGCAATAGTATAATTATTTATTATACATGATTGAAAATTAGTTTTATGCCCTATAAGCTTTTACATTTATAAATGATTTATTAAAAATATTATAAAATTAAGTACAACCTATTACGGGATATAAAAAAACCATGAAAACATTTTCAAAAATTTATATGATTTTATATCTTTATTGTACCATACAGATTATGAAATTATTGGAAGTGTGATTTTGAACAAGGTTTCGTCTGATGAATCGTTTTCACTCTCTGGATTTTACTGTTAAAAATCTTTTCTTTCCTTCAATGAAAATTTAAAGAACTATTCCTCTAGAAATTTCAATTTATGGTATTTTGTATTCCAATAGTAGCTGAAAATGTATTGAAGGTTTACAACAATACATAAACCTATTTTAACACTGAACTCCGGCCACTTCAGCACATGAAATCACCCTTTCTACTCGGTCGAGGAAACATTCCAGCTTCTGCATCCCTGCAAAAGCACAGTTCATATTATAATGTGCAGTATAAGTACACACTAATTATTCAAAACATAAGTCTGATCATAACACATATAAATGATATATTGTTCTATAAATATTAATTTGAACTTTCACAGATATTACAGTATATTATCAGCTTTTCTAAAATGTTGCGCAATTCATTTACCATTAAAATAGTAACATCACACTATATCTCACGCAATGTATAAATGCACCTAGGCTCGATAGTTATGTTTGGAGCCTGGCTGCCCGTAATGTGGCCTCACCGATTATTGATACGTGTACATTATTTGACCTGATGTAACCAAATGTCTGATAGAATCCAGAGTCCCATTTAAATTATAACCAGCCATAATTACTCGTAATAATTATCACATCCTCACGTGCAAGATGGAACAAAATCCGATAAAGGTACAAGTATATCGATAACATCGTAAGCCCTACGTCCTTGTAGTACAAAGAAGCGGAGAGCCAATTTTATGCTTTACAAGCAAAAAAAACTGGCTTTTTCTTTTTTGAGAAATTTTATACAAGTAATAAATTGATCGTCAACTACGCTGGGATTGGGGGAGGCCAAAATAGGAGAGTATTATTAAATAATAAACAGGAACTTTTTTCTCAAATTATATTTCTTTGTCTAGATGGACTTCAAGCAAAGAGATGAATACATAAATAATATTTATATTATCATAAGAATAATAGATAAACATCCTGAAAGTTACCACTTTAAGAGTCTATACACGGTTAGCTGATGCGGATTTAAAATTTAATTACATAAACAACACCCAAAAAAACATGGTTGTATATCACTGTAAGTTTTAAAGGAAATTTCTATAAGGATGTCATCAAAACCAATTTTGTTTGCTTCTAGTCCTTTGAGCATACCTAATTAAAGTTCTAATTTTCGCGCTTTAATATTCCTGGCTCAATAGATGTTTTAAATATACCTCTGTTTTATATTATTATCACACACTAAATTCAATGTAAGGCTCCTAACTTTTACTTTTAAAGGACATTTGTAATTTACTACTAGAAAAAGTAATTTCGATATAATTCAAATTGACATGTTTTTGGGATATTACTGGTTCTTGTACTAAATAATATTTCGAATAAGTTAAATTATGTAAAAGTATAGTGATTGATATATCAACGCCAATATTTTACTATGGAGATAAAAATAGCTACTTTCTACAATATTAATTGTATTACTAGTTAAAAATGCTATATACAACATGTAGAATGTTTGAAGCTCAGTTAACAGTCATTTTTCCGTTAAAAGAATTTTACATTCAAACTTGCTATCTATGTCTCATAGTCAAAAATCAACAAGTCTGCAAGGCGCTGCATCAACAAAATGGTTATTTGCGAATCCATAGTCATCACGAGTAAAGTTTTATTTTATCTCAAGAGTACTGTTATTACTAAGTAAAGCTATAAATACAAAAAAATTACATTATTGTATTATAATATGATGGCAATGCAAAGAAATAATAATATAAGGGTTGGTTTCACGTTAACTGCAGAGTAGTCAAAACAAAGACTCACTTCTTATTTCCACAGAGCTTTTCCAGTTTAACATTAATAAGCAAAAACTCTAACCAAGTTAAAGAATCACTTGCATATTTATGTTTAGCGTAATAGTATTCATCATCAAATCAAATTAAAGAGTACTGAATGATAATACAACAAACTTCTAAACCTGTGGTGTGTAACTCTGTAATTGAGTTAAACGGTTAGAGGCCGTTGTTTAATTCTGACTTAAATATTCAAGCACCTTTATTCAGTTAGTGGATATTATTCATTGCTAACTGTTGATAAACTTTCCAACGGAAGATACTTCACAGCTTATATATATACTGTACATATTATATTTAAATAAGTACAAATAATGTAGTAGAACGAATGTATTTCATGAATTTTAAAAAATAATAGTCTACCTCACTGCATTGATTGACAGACATGAAAGAAATCTTCAAAAAGATATGGGATTCGCTTCACATATGACTTTTGTCTTACCTACAGGACAGAGAGAAGGTTATGAAGAATGCTTTTACTGTTACTAGTGAAGTCAAATTATTAAATAATGTCTCCCAAGAAAAGATTGTAGGTCAAATCTTTTTTCTCGTCTAATTATCTCTAAAACATTAAAAAGAAATCCAGACTTGTATATCACGATTCTATGCAATTGAACGCAATCACAAATTTGAAAAAGAACAAACTTTGAAAGTATTAAGACGAAAGGAATCGATTGGTAATGTGGGCTGCATTAGGCGAAGAAAAATCCATTTGGACTGCACTTTTGAATTGAATATGAATTGCTTAAACCCATTAATACTTGTATCACAATATTGTTAAACAACCGTGACAATTGGCTCGTAACATTATGAAGTTTGTATAATAATAAGAATTGCAAGAAATACAATAATTATATTATTATGTGAAAAAATCAGATAATGTATCGCATATATATGAATGACGAAATGGCACTCTCTGAAAATGCAATTATTTGTACCAAATCCATAATAAAGCAAGGATGATTCGGCGATTGCTTTTTACCATTAAGTATAAACTTGCAACAAACAGGATAGACAAATCGGTTGCTTTGTATATTATTGTCATGAATAAAATTAGCATAGAGTAACAGGTTAACCTTGCAGTCAACAATAACTAAAAACAACCCATTTATGACCCGAACTATCGTGAAACTAGTACTTTACATAATTTAATTTATATTTTAACATAAAAGGAAGTAACATTTGGTATGTCTGAAAATTATAATGGTATTAAATATTTGCGTAACGTTTACTTGAGGCAAAGTTTAATTAAACACTTGGTGATGTAATTAATTACTTACTTCCACAACTGGCTTCCTTCAAATTAAAGAAAGAAGACTTATCGGACTAATATCCTGCAATGATTAAATTTTATTAACCTTTAATATCGTTTTTAATATGGCGCTACTTTACTAACGTTTTTCAGGCATGTTAATATGTAAATTTTGTAATACCTTCGTAATGTACATTCTTTGTAATAGGCTGAACATCAAATAAGTGCGCCACATGAAGTTATCTCCAGATTACGTTAGGCCTTTAAGTTTAATGTATATCTATATGTTTGGATTTAATGTTATTTTTCATTTGAATATCGTATATAATGAAGATAGACACACAAACACTCACTCACTCACTCTTATAGTCCCAACAGATAAAAGGTACACATCATTACTCACACATTTACAGAATGTAAACTCAGTTCCATCTGTGTAAATGGTCTGTCCAGTGTTTAGTTACAGCTCTTTTACAGTCATAACCTCTGTTTAATTTGAAATTACAAACAAATATTTGTAAAAATCCGTTGTTTATAATTTGTATTGATACTAAAGCACTTTATACTTTGTTAAATACATTATTATTCAATAAAATGTTTTAAAAAGTTCATAACTGTTTGTAAGTTTTTCCGTGATTTTCTAATTATATAATGATTACAAACATTGTTTTACAAACAATTTTCGATTAGTTATTTAATTTTATTATTAAATTAGTTAATCATTTCATTCTTTTCTTTAAAACATAGTACGTGTACGCGAGATCGTGTGCAGAATAACATATTTCGCTAATGTGATTAAGATAGACTTCTGGCTGGTTTATACTTGAGAGCCTGAATTGAGTGGACCAATAACTGATGTGCTACTTAAATCTGGAAAACCGTATGCATTTCCAGGGTAGGTACACTACTAATCGCACATGTCAGGACAAGTCGTCACATGATTGATAAATCTAGTCTATTGTGAATTATAACTATTGAATAGAGCGGGGCTGTCTAAAGCTACATGTATTCAAATTCATAAGAGAATACGCCTTTTTCGAAGTGCTTTTACACGGAGAGGCTGTATGGCATTGAAAACATTTATCTGGTTTTCAGATATGGGTTTCCATCTTAATGTAAATAACTTATAGAATTCGTGATGGACCGATGGTACAAACTGTAAAATATTCAGTAGATATTTTAATTTAGAAGTTTTGATAATCTTCATGTCTTCCTTAGGTATAAAAATAGAGAATTCCCAAGGCTTAATCCAGATATAATTTTAGTGAATGGTGAATGTATAAAAGAGTATTTAATTATTGAACATAACATCGTTAATAGTTCAAGGTTTTTTAAATACAACTACTGCGTACATTGCATTCCAGGAATTGACCGTATGTCGTTAAGAGTAAAAAATCAGCATTGATAATCTTAGTTTAAAATCGCAGTCATCAGGGTCAAAGTCACCTCTAGTGGGAAGGTTTCGTTGAGGTTTCATTGTTGCAAAGTCTATTCACAATTGTTACAAGAGAGATATGAAAGGAGCAATTGGATATCGATTGTTTTGAAATAAGTTTTGTTAAAAACTTACGTCCAAAACTTTACAGTCAACTGGCACTTATTTTGCCCCCCACTTACAATTGTCACCAAAGACTGTGAAATGGTTACTAGGGAGGGGGCAGTCCTTTTATGTGACTTCAAGGTGTTATTTCTTAAAATACCTGTCCCTCATACAACATAAACATTGCTGCATACCTATATATATATATCTCGTTTAAATGAATATAAAGTCAGTTTAATATCCAATAATTTCCTATAAAATCTCCAGGATATATTTGCTGGGAACCATAGAATCCATACATGCATTGTTGATATTTGGACTGCTGCCCTTTTCATTCCTAATATAAAAAATGAAATTGTCGTAAAAAATTAATTGTAGAACGAAAGAACCGGTGAGAGTTTAAATAATATCAGTGATGATAAATGTATAACCATTGAAAACAAATAATAAATATAGCAATCGATTGGAAATCTATCTACAACGCAATAAGCTAGTGTGTACATGTGACGACCCCAGCATATAGTTTCTAAGACCAGACCGGTAACATCGTATGCGGTCTTAATCAGCCAATTTAAAATATTAAATCATCAGTAATATATTTTTATTTTTATTCAGCATAACATTTAATTGTAGTAACGAGTAATGGATATATGCAGCCAGACTTATTAGGTTAAGCAGTGCAGGTGGAGAAGATATATATTTTTAATTCAGCACATGAATTGTAAGTCCAAGTCTGTCAGCAGTAAGCCTGGTAATTTTCCATACCCAGAGCAGCTGCGCAGTTACTGGGTGGTAAACAGGCAGGAATTTGCTGAGGTAGCGTCTGGAACAACGCTGCTCCCTGGAGTTTCGTTGTTCTGAGTCGCAGTCGTGCCAGGGTTTTGAACGCGTCAAAGCTCGCGTGAAATCGCTCTCTACGCTCCATCGTCTCTCACTCCCGTTCTAAATTTGTAATTGTTCAACTGATTCTAAATTATGCAATAAAATTTCAAATTGTTTTCGCAATAAACTAAATTGTTTTATTTGGCCAACCGAGGAGAGAATTTTTATTACAGCAACCTGGGCTAGATTTCCATCACCGTGTCCGCATTAGAACCCGAGAACTTTTAAAATTAAATTACGTGTGGTCGTCACGCCACATATTTGGTGTCAGGTGTGGGTTGGTAAAATTCTGGTGGGGTTGTGTCAGTTGGTTCTGTCGGTCGGTTCGTCTTTCTAAAAATAAATTAGTGTTTCTTTGTTTCGTTGAAGAAATCGAAAAGTTGGTGCAAGAAGCCGGGACAAGGATGATGGGTAAAGTAATTTTTAATTCTGCCCCGTAGAATAATGCTAGCCTTAGAAACTGTTTATAAAACGTAATATTTGAAAATTGTTGAAATCACGAGGGTTGACTAAGTCAAAGGTAATTTAATGTTTTAAATTTAAAAACTAATTGAAAACTTTTTTTGATTGATTTTTATAATTTTTTATTGAATTTTAAAGTAATACTTGTAATAGAGGACGCCATATTGGCTGAGAACAATAGACGCTAATAGTCCGCCCATACTTGTTGTAAGCTCCCACAATTCCATTCGACATTACTAACTAGTTATATTCTTTGTTAGGCATTCGGTTGTCGATTACTTGAATCTCGACAATCGTTATTTCGGTAGTTGTGAATAATTGAGTAGTTATTCGGTATTACTTTGTTTTGATTGGACTAGTCCCTCAGTAATTCAATTCTTATACCTGATATTGATCAAAAATAAAACGTACACTCTAAGGTTTTAATGTACTGATTTAACTGGTAGTTAAAACCTGATTAACCTAAATTAACTGCTTCTAAAACTAACTTAATTATACAAATTAGTTGATAACCTAACCTTTCTGACTTGGTTAGGCTAACTCAAAGGTACCGGTACAAGGGCAGGGGAGGCTAACCACGTTGTGAGAGAAGGAAGATAAGGGGTAGTAGTAGTCATTAAAGGAAAGTGAAATAAATTATAAATTTAAATATTTTTGAAAAAAATTAACGTTGGGACTTGGTTATATTTTGTTGAAACTTTGGGAACTTGTTCATCTTGATGATAGTTAAATTGTAATTTAAACTTTAAAACTTTTGATTAACTTTAAAGTTTTCGACTTTTGATTTTTTTTTTATTATGGTTTAAATTCTTCCTCTCGTCCGTGGTGGAACCAGCAAACCCTGATTGAGTTTAGTTTGCTAAGTTTATTTACAGGCACGAAGAAAGAAGATTAAATTTTGTGGAATAGGTTTCGACATTCGTGATGAATTGTATGATTGAATTGAGTGATAGGTAAAAAGGTATTTTAAAAAATATTTTTTGGGTAATTTGAAGGAAAAGTAAATATTGAAATATTGGAATATATTCTTTGCTCAGACATAGTAGGTTGTCTTGACTTAGAATAAATCGTGGTGTAACTTCGTATTTGATTAGTGTTCAGGACTTAGACAAAAAGTGGATTGATTTAGAGCTGAATTGAAAGTTGATTGATTGATTGCAAGTCGATAAATTAAAATTATTTCTTGATTTTAATTACTTTTCACAAACGGGAGAGAGCACATAATTATTTAATTGAAAATTTAATTGAGAAAAATCTTTTAAAATTATTTTTGGAAAACTAAGTTGGGACTTGTCCACTTTTTGAAAGTAAGTGTGCCTGAACTGATTGACAATGGCTGGTCGCGTTAGTATTGGAGGGCAAGAAATGGACCTCCAGGAAGCCATTGATGCGGTAACTGAACGGTTGGAGACTCTTGGTCATGCTAGGTTGGATCGAAAGTGACCACCTGAACACCATGTTGGGAGGAAACTTTGCGAGGTCATACAGAACGACCTACGTTCGACATGGTAGGCTCGATCACTCCCTTTGATGGAGGAAAGCCGGAGGGCTGTTCTCCACTTCTTTGAGAGTATCGACAATGTCGGTGAATTAAGTCATTGGGGAAACGACGAAAAATTAAGGGTTGCTAAAATTGAGATTGGCTGGAACCGCCTTGAGTTTTATTCGATCGGAGGATCAAGGCCGGTTGAGTACTTATGCGGGATTTAAAGAAGTTTTGACGCAACGGTTTAGTGACAAAGCTTCCGAGAGATTGTTACTTCCAGCAGTTGTCTGTAATACAGCAACGGAGGGGTGAAACGATTGAAGCTTTTGCTGAATCGAGTGCGGACATTAAATGAAAAGACAGTGCGAGTCACTGCAAATCCAGAAGTTAATTGCTGCACTAAGGGAAGAAGCCGATCGTAGAGCTTTGGAGTGCTTTTAACCCGAGGTCTTATTGGACACGTTGGTGATCAGACGAGACTAAAATTCCCTACTAACATCCGAGAAGCCGTCACTACAGCGGTGGCAATTGATCACATTATTGAAGCAATCGAAAGATCCGTCTCGCGCTACAGATGAACGGAAGGTTTTTCAAACTGACCTTGTTTGTTATCGGTGCCATAAATCCGGGGCACACGTCTCGTGAGTGTCGGGACAATAGGGGATTTAGTAGACCCAGTAATGACTCGAGGTGCTGGCGATGTAATAAGCCAGGGCACAGACAAAAGGATTGTCGCGTAAAACTTCCAACCAGCACTCCTAGTGCTAGTCAGTCGGGAAAACGGGGCAGGGGCCAGTGGAGTCGGCCGCCACCCGTCCCCGAGAGTAAATGAGCCACAACCGCAGGCCAAGGCGACGAAAATAAATGTAACGACTGGAAAGAAACACTTGTGAACCTAGAGTAGGAGCCTTAGTTAAGAGTCGTGAAAACCGCCCGAGTAGATAAAGAAATACGAATAGTTCCGGTTGTGAAAGATTTAGCCGAGGAAACTAGTTGCCATGGGGCGTGTAGATAATGCCGAGGGAAAGATTATTAATTGATACCGGTGCTCAGGTGTCGCTCATCAAACGTGGAGCCGCTGTAGCTCCGATGACAAAGCCTGACTTGATTATCCGGGGAATTTCAGGACGAACTCTGAAGATTTACGGCAGACAAAAAGTGACTTTGATGTTAAAGCCGGGTGTGCCGGTGAAAGGGAACTTTGTTGTGAGTAACCTACCCCGTGGGTATTTAGCCCGTGTTAGGTTGTGATATTCTGAAAGAGGGGAATGCATCGATAGACATCACGGAAGGTGTTCTCCGTATGTCTGGAAATGACATTTGGTTAAATCGGTTGCACAAGGGTGAGAGTGTCCCCGATTCAGGTAGGCAAGTAGTTGCGCCGCGCCACAAAAAAGGCACAGGCCCCTACTACGACACCTGAGGTTGTCCGAGTGGCTAAACGCCAGGACAGTTGTATAGAGAATTACGTGTATAACGCAAAAGATGTCACAATACCCGCGCGTGAGTGAGAAAACTGGTTCAGTTGAAGTTAAGCAAATTTTGGATCTACGACTAATGATAATCTGGAGGGTTCGGATTGTAGTGGTCGAAACCAGTGGGTCTTACCATACAGGGCGTGTATTTGGCACGAGTATTAACTAAAATAGTGAACAATAAATGTTGGGCGAAGGCTGTGAATGTAAGTGGAGAAGAAGTATCCCTTACGTAAATTCTAAATTTGGAATAGTGGAATCAGTTAGTAACGATACGATAGATAAGGTCAAACGTAAGATAGTCTTGATAGCGGATAGTCACGGTCGCGGAATTCAGCAGTTATTGGAAGAGAGGTTGCCAGGGAACTTTGAGCTCAGTTCGTGGTTTTGTACCTAATGGTAAGCTTTTAAAGATGCGATGGGTAATCTTAAAAGAGAGATTGCACAGCTGACTCAGGGTGGATACGGTAACTGGTGATGGCAGGAACTAATGACGTGGATAGAGGTGCTCCTTACTCGCGCACCCTACAACAAGCCTTTCAAGCAATACCTAATAAGTGGGATGCTCGCATTGTAGTTATGGGAATTCCTGATAGGTTCGACAAGAATGTAATAGGAGATCTGAAGAGAGCGAATGATCTACTTAGGTCCTTCGTAAAAAGAACCAATTCGGAGGGACGGGGAAGGATGTCCTTCTGTGAGATTGCGAGGAAGGTTTGCTAGGCGCTTGTATACCAAGCATGGGCTACACCTCAATGAAGAGGGAAAGCTGAAACTCGCAGAGTTGATGCGGAAGACCATCTTGGATGATGTAGAGGTGACAACGAAGCGAGTAGGGACTAGCTATCAAAGAAGACGAATTGTTTGATAAATGTGTAGATGAAAAACTTAGCCATTTGAGACTACCCGAGCGACAAGAGGTTAAAAGAGTACTAGAGGAATACAGGGACGTGTTTGCGCATAGTGGAGGGCCCAGCCTTCTGCAATGCACATCGGCCGTAAAACACGTTATCCCATACGGGGAAATGATGCTGCGCCGATTTATAAGAAAGCTTATCGGGTTCCATTTCATCAGAAACCCATAGTGGATGAGTTGATTAAAGACCAACTGGACAAGGGGATAATAACTCCTAGTCATAGCCCGTGGGCGTCGCCTGTAGTCATCGTCCCAAAGAAATCTGTGGACGGGCAGTAAGAAATATCGTTTCTGCGTAGACTTTAGAGCAGTCAACGCTGTGACTGTACCTGATGTATATCCTCTACCCAACATCGCCGAGACACTTGACTCGCTGGGAGGTTGTACCATGTATACTACACTTGACTTGAGAAGTGGTTATCATCAGATTATGGTAGATGAGGAAAGTCGACCGAAAAACTGCCTTTAATGTGCCAGGAGGTCACTATGAGTATCTACGTATGCCCTTTGGACTGTCTACGGCGCGCCTGCAACATTTCAGCGCCTGATGGATTCAGTTCTTATGGGATTAAAAGGGGAAAAGTGTTTAGTGTATCTGGACGATATTATCTTGTTCTCGAAAGATTTGGCTTCGCATTTGTCGCATTTAAGTGAAGTGTTGAGTAAGCTACGTGATGTGAATTTGAGCGTGCAAACCTCAGTAAATGTAAATTTGCAGTAGGCGAGGTTAACTACCTGGGTCATGTAATAACTGGCCATGGTGTAGAACCCGACCCAGGAAAGGTTAAGGCTGTTAGAGGGATTCCCTTGTACCCTAAGACTGTAAAAAGATGTACGGTCCTTTTTAGGTTTGGCCGGATATTACCCGGCCGGTTCATAGAAGGCTTTGCTGCCATTGGGAAACCTCTTTTTGACTTGACCAAAGCAAGGGAAGGAGTTCGATTGGGATCAAGCGTGCCAAACTGCGTTTGAGACACTTAAGCAGAAGCTAGTCTCATCACCAGTGTTGGTCTTCCCCGATTTCAGTAAGCCGTTCACCTTGGCTACTGATGCCAGTATTGACGCTCTAGGGGGCTGTATTGTCCCAAGAAGTAGATGGAGAAGAACATCCAGTCGCGTACGCTTCTCGCACTCTTTTTCCTGCTGAAAGGAATTATTCTACGACCGAAAGAGAACTGCTAGGTTTAGTATGGGCTACAAAGTATTTTAGATGTTATTTGTTAGGCCGTGAATTTAAGGCTGTGACAGATCACGCAGCACTAAAGTGGATGTTATCTTTGAAAGATCCAAGTAGTAGACTAATGAGGTGGGCGCTGAGGCTTGCTGAGTTCACTTACACCGTGGAACACAAGTCGGGAAAGAGACATACCAACGCTGATGCTCTCAGTAGAGCTATGTGCGCAGCTACTCGCAGGGACGAGCTCCCTGTGGTTGACCTTGCCACACTGCGTGAGCATCAAAAGAATGATCCTCATTGTCAAGAGTTAAGGAAGGCCAAGTGTTTTAAGTTGAGCCCAGAAAAGATCCTGTACAGAGTGAGCGGAGGTGACAAGAAGATTGTGGTCCCCTCATCTCTTACTCGTGAGGTAATCAGGTTGAACCATGACCTGCCAACGACGGGACATGCAGAGCCGGTGGCTAAGACGTTAGACCGTATTAAGGCAAAATTCTGGTGGAAGGGCATGGATAAGGACGTATTAGACTATGTGCGTTCGTGCCACAGTTGTAGTCAACGAACCAACTATGGAAAGGCAAAGGCCCCCCTTGGAACGTTGTTTAACGAGCCCAAGGTTTTCCTTTCGAAGTAGTGGCAGCCGACATAGTAGGGCCCTTGCCCATCAGTGAGTCGAGAAACGTGTACATCTTGAGTGTGATGGGATCATTTTCACACGGTATTGTGAATTTATACCATTGCCTGACCAAACAGCAGACCAGGTGGCTCGAGCTCTAGTGCAGAGAGTGATTACTAAGTTTGGTGTTCCCAAGGCTTTGATTACAGATCAAGGGGCAAACTTTAACCTCTGACCTGATCAAACAGTTGTGCAAATTCTTGCACATCAGGAAAATCCAGACTACAGGGTTTCACCCACAGAGTAATGGTCGGCTAGAGAGAGTACACGCGACTATTGCCAAAATGCTTAGTCACTTTGTGAACCGTCATCAGACTGATTGGGATGAATATCTCCCATATATAACTATGGCTTATAACAGTCAAAGCCATGAGGCTACGGGAATTTTCGCCGTACGAAATGTTGTTTGGGCGAAAAATGGAAGCTCCTATGGAGGGTGACTTGACTATCACGGAAGATAACGAGGTATTTGGTGATCATGTAGAGACTCTGCGCGCGAAGTTAAAGGAAACCCATGAAGTTTGCTGCGCGACGTAAGGCATTGGCCAGGGCCAAGTATGAAAGGCAGTACAACATGAAAGTGAAGGATTCGTTGTACGAGGAAGGCCAGTACGTTCTGTTGCACGTGCCGAGTATCGGACGTCACAGAGTGAAGAAACTGTCAAAAACTATGGAAGGGTCCCTACAGGATAGTCAAGGTGTTATCGTCGTTGAATTTAGTTTTGAAAAGTGAGAAATAGAGAAATCGTGGTTCACGTAAATCGAGTAAAAACCGTACGTGAGTAGAAACCAAGGTGAACCAGGGTGCCGGAAGTGCACGTTGACGACGATGTTGGCGATATCGAGATTCCAGACTCGAATATCTGTATTGGTGAGGGGAACACCATCAGCAGATGATGGTATCCCTGTACCAAGTGTTGGCACACCTCGTACGGGAAATAGGTTTGCCACGTGTAAAAAGGAGGCCAGCACGCCTCGAAGACTATGTTTCATAGTTGGGAATTATATCGGTGGTGCTTTGACAAGTGTGGGAAGTGCTTGACATGCTTATGGGACTGGTGTTTCGTGTTGTAAAAGTAAAACTCGATATAAATTTTAAGTTCTGTTTTAGGATTGATTTTTCTAATCCTGGGCAGTAGTAAGCTGCTTCCAGCAAGGGGTCATATTTGAAGGAGGCAGAGATGTGCTGCTGACGGGACAGCCATTGGAGGGTCACGTTGCAGTACAACTTGACGCAGATTGAAGAGGAATCCCGAAATCTAAGTATCTTGGTAAACTGAGGTAAAGAATCATTTTAATACATTTTTCGAAGATCTACTTAATGAAAATATGAGTTCACACCTCTCCATTAATTCAATTGGAAGCCGGGATTTCGTTACGAATTTGTGCTATTTACAGCAGTCAGTCAGTGAATACCTAAATGAAATTGATGATCTAATAAAACTGTTACCACAAAGACGTGGAAAACGAAGGTTTAGTAGATGCAGGAGGTCATGTGTTAAAGTTTCTGTTTGGTACACTTGAGAATAGCGATTTAGAAATTATTGACGGAAAAAAATGGATTATTATTTGTACAACACCAACGAGGAAATAGTGCATCAAGCTAAGGAGCAGGTGACTTGTTCTAGCAAATATGCAGGCGGAAATAGTATCACATGCAAAAAACAATAAATCAACGTAATTTCTATATTGAAAGAATATCATTCTAATATGCATGAACAAATGGTTAAAATTTTCACACTAGCAAATGCTGCTCATTATCAGTTAAAAACTCTTTTTGAATATTTGAAGTTAAGTTCTGCGCTTTCGGATACTAAAGAAACAGTAAGTAGTGCAAGACGAAAAGATAACTAAATTCCATCAAGCAATTGAGAGCTTAGCAAGCTGGGAAGGTTTGACAGTAACTTGCTAACACCTCATGAGTATCTAAGAATTTTGAAGGAAATTGAAAAGGTTATACCTCTCCAACGACTAAATTGTATTCACCTGTTAAATTAGAAAATATTCATCAATTTTATTCTGCTGTAGTTGTTCATAGTTATACAACGATTTCACACCTTAAGGGTAGTGATGAGGTTGCCTCTTTCAAAACGATAATAAGATGTTCCAATTATATGATATTATTATCTATCCGGTGTATGATGCCTCTCTCAAAGTATGGACCCAGTGGGAAGTTGGTACCCAAAAATTATTGATCAGTAAGGGATCGGTTGATGTACTCGATGTACAATCAATTGGAGTTCGACCGAGAAGTTGTCCGAGGGGAACAACTGATTGTTTGCCCCGTTATCGAATGTCCTGTTAAGCGTAAGCAAGAGACCAAAATTGTGCGGTTGAGATGTTTCATTACGAGCAAGTGAGGCTCTGTGGTAGAAAATTAATATCGGGATTAAGGTCCCCGGTACTTGTCAAAACTCCAAGCCGATGGATATACAGTGCCTCAGAGGAGCACAGATTGACTTTGAACTGTCTAACTAGTGACGGGACCCTGAATATAACTTCCGCGGTAGTGAAGGGGGGTCGGTGAATTTTAGAGGAATTGATATGTGTGATGTTGTCTCTGAAGAATTCAACGGTGCCTGCCCGTATTCACGGCAGCTCTGTGTTTCTCAGAACAGATAAGTGAAATTGTGTTTCCAAATGGTGGAAAGAAATTTACACAAGCGAGGAGAAGGAGCTGTTTAGCTCTGAGCAGGAGTACGGCTGTGAAAGTCCTGCAGGGACTGAACGAACGGCTGGGCACATTAGGTGTTAAGGAGTACCGTCCGGAGGACGTTAGTCCGCCATCTGAAGTCCCACATTCTGTTTTGGTCGAAGGTTTTATGCTGCAAAAAGTGGCAGCTGCTGGTAGTTTTTGGGTTAGTGTCAATCCTGATGCTTGTGTACATGTGTTACAGATTTGTTATGCCTGTGATGGCATGGTGGTCGAGTTCGCCGGAACCGTCGCCGACAGCGTCGCTCCGCCACTCTGACCGAGGTCTTCGCAAAAGTGAGAGGCCTGACGTCACTAGACAGTCCTGAAGGAGACCAAGAGGGTGTGAACCCTGGAGAGATAAACGATGTTGAACAGAAACGTGGAGGCAGTCGAAGTTGTTAATCTCGAGCGACTGCGGGACGTGATACAAGCTTTGTAACTGTGAGTAATGACACTCTGAATAAGTGTGAGTCCCTCAACTCACTGTGGTATGGTGAGGAAGTTTTGCTTGGCAAACTCCATACCGATTTGCTCCAGACATTCGTGTTTAATGCTGTGACAGAATAATCTTTCAAAGAACTTGAGTAAGGAAAGATCAATTTGTGTTAATTGGGGTTGACTAGTCAAGTTGTTGTTGAGAGATGTGTGTGCACACGGGACAGTTGTTAAAGGAGACACTGGAAGATGTATTAAGGAATTATACTCGTAGTTATGTTAGATTTGGTGATTGGTTGATGTAACCATGTTTTTAGATGTAACATTTTAATTTGTTAAATTGTAGTGTTGTGGAATGTGTAACTGATCTTATGTTTTGATCAGGCAGACTTGGAGATATAATTTTCCAAATTATTCGATAATTGGCTAATATTTTAAGCGATTGACAAAATGTAAGTAAGATAAACATGTGAGACAACCACATGGGGCACAGGAAAGGACCTGCCGGCCATCCAAACATACCCTTAACCCTGATCCTACCTTTACCCCAAAGTTCTGGACTGTTGTAACCCATTGTTGGCTTGATACCCATGCATTCAACAGTAATTGTTAGACTAACTTGTCGCAACTGCCTAGTTGGCTTGCGCAACCAACTAAGCGGTGTAACGTCTCCAGTCTGGCCGAAGTAGTAAAGTTGTTAAGTTGTTTGTTTAGTTTTCTTATAAGTGAATTGTGAGTTCTATATGAATATGTTTGGCTTAGGTTAATTTTAAGCTCTAAGGCATCAGCAGAATGTAATGAAATGTAGGAGGAAGGTCTCGGTGAGCTACCCTGTTTCCAGGGGTAAGCGAGGTGAAAACCATTGGGAGCCCCCAGGTCCACAATGCCCTTAAAAACCAAGCGTGGGGGGGCGGAACCTTTAGTTTTAGTTTTTTTTGTTGTTGTTTCTGTCATGAAACTGAAGAAGGTCGAGAAGTGTGAGGAATGTGTCCTCCAGTTGTTGGATGTTCAGAAGAAACGTCAACGCAAAACTTTTTAAAAGATGAAAGGTTTTTGAACCGCTTTTCCAGAGACCCCCCCTCGCATTTACAGTGTAACGGCCACCCACTAAACTGGGTCGAGCCACTAGTTTTAAGTCTTTTTGTCAGGGCCCTTATGGAATGTAGTACTGTAATGGTTTGGTCGATGCCTTAGTAGCTTAATAAGAACAATTAAGATGTTAGCAATTTTTGTACTGTTCTTGAGGATGTTTTCTTAATGATTTATTTTGTTAGTTAAGTTTGATGTCATTCATGACATGCTACTTATTGGCTGTGCATATTATAATGGTTTTGTGTTTATAGTAGATGTACAAGGTGAACTAACTCAGGATAACTCCATTATAATCCATAGTAGGGGTGACTGAGGAAAACCGGCCCCCGAGTGAAAACCCACGAGGCTTAACCAGGAATGGGGGAGTAGCGTTCAAAATTCACAAAGAAGACTACCACTTTATAATTATTTTAATTTTTAATTAGGCTCTGCAAAATGTGGTTATGTTATCAACTAATATTTTTTAATCATTAAAATTAAACCCATCAAACCATAGTTATCCTGGAGTGCTCAACCAGATTAATAGAATGTAGTTGTGTTGTAGTTTTCAACTTGAAATGTTTAAGTATTTTAGATTAAGTTTAGAAGCACTGGTTAGTTCCCTTGTACTACGTATTGCTTTAAATGTGTTACTGGTTAGGTAGTCGTATTTGGGTCATTAGAGATAATGGTTATCTGATGTTAATGACTGGTCTTGAATTAGTATCGTAGTATACCATGATATATGTGTTGTAAGCCTGAAATCTTTTGTGTTCAATCATTGAGAAGAGAGCGAGCGATCGGATCGAATTAAAGAATTACGTATCGCGTTTGCATACTTTTTTTTATTAAAAGAAATTTCTGCCTTTTTAGGGAAACTCAAATTGTTTATTTAAATTTCATTTAGTTGAGGCTACTGAGTGACAGCTGGCATGGTAATCAATGGAACATATACTAAGATTTTCTTGCTAAAGGATAGGACAGAGATCCTCCCCCTGCAGATTAGAGACTTTTCTTCTGGCTGCTGGCTGATGGTTTCCTCATACTTGGGGGACAAGTATGGTTTTAAGGTGGGGGGAGTGTGACGACCCCAGCATATAGTTCTAAGACCAGACCGGTAACATCGTATGCGGTCTTAATCAGCCAATTTAAAATATTAAATCATCAGTAATATATTTTATTTTTATTCAGCATAACATTTAATTGTAGTAACGAGTAATGAATATATGCAGCCAGACTTATTAGGTTAAGCAGTGCAGGTGGAGAAGATATATATTTTAATTCAGCACATGAATTGTAAGTCCAAGTCTGTCAGCAGTAAGCCTGGTAATTTTCCATACCCAGAGCAGCTGCGCAGTTACTGGGTGGGTAAACAGGCAGGAATTTGCTGAGGTAGCGTCTGGAACAACGCTGCTCCCTGGAGTTCGTTGTTCTGAGTCGCAGTCGTGCCAGGGTTTTGAACGCGTCAAGCTCGCGTGAAATCGCTCTCTCGCTCTCTCTCCCGTTCTAAATTTGTAAATTGTTCAACTGATTCTAAATTATGCAATAAAATTCAAATTGTTTTCGCAATAAACTAAATTGTTTTATTTGGCCAACCGAGGAGAGAATTTTTTATTACAGCAAACCTGGGCTAGATTCCATCACCGTGTCCGCATTAGAACCCGAGAACTTTTAAAATTAAATTACGTGTGGTCGTCACGCCACATACAATTTAAATGGAATTACTATGTTTATTATTCCAACTAACGAATAATTACTGTGCATTATTGGAAATCACTCCATCGTTTTTATGAAGATTGTAGATTAAAAACAACTTATTAATTCATTTAGAGAAGCGTTACATACATAGTCTTCCCCATCGAATGTATATGATCTTGCTTAACTCACCAGATCAGTAATAACAATCTGTAAGAATTTATTTATCTTCTTATATATGACAATCCATTAGGAATTTAAAGTTCTTTTGACGTTTGTTCATGTGTCATCTATTATTATATCACAGGTTAAATATGGTTTTTGAATTGGCCTCAAAAGAATTTAGACTGCATAATAAAGGTGTTGCCTTCTTTGGCACGAATTTAAGCTTGTCTAAATAGATACGAGGTTGCTTATGGCAACAAGATAAGTTTGTACTTTAATAAAAATTATTGTTATGCGTTTATTTTATTATTAACCACATATATGTCTGGAGTTGAAAAAATTGCAAGAGTTTTAAAAACGAGAATTTTGAGGACAACATGGACCAGAACTTGTAATCGTTGAAGCTTTTAATTGTTATGCGGGGTAGAGAGCAAGTAATGGCCAGGGACGAGATCACAGGGACAAGGACAGGAACTGCCGTATCGTAAGTTAAGACGAAACGTGAGGCAAACTACGACAATACTTGTGTAACTTTCCCTCTCTAGTTTGGTTTTAACAGTATCTAAAACTAAAGGTACGCTTGAGGTTGACCTTTTGTTAATTCTTTTAAACTTTTGCTGATAAAGAGTCATGTTCACTGTAGATACTTTCCCAATGATGTTTCACAGTTGTTGTCTGTGAGCTCATTCTAAATTTATTAAAAAGGCAAACGTTCTTGGACTAATAAACATTGCAATGCGTAAATTGCTTTCCCTACAATAAATAAATGTTTAAAAAGAAAATGAACCAAAAAAACATATTATCACAAATCATGTTACATGCTATTCAAAAGCCATAACATGACAAAACGTAAATTAATTTATACAAAGATTTCACACTTTTTCATGATAAAGAATATTAAAAGGCTATCCAATTAAACTCATAATTTACACGAACACACAGTAATCATTGGATGGAAATGTATCACAAAAGCTGTGCTCTTAGCCTGTGCGTCCTATATACTTGTTACAGTCATCATTACCATACTAATTTTCAAAAACAAGCTGTCCTCGGTAAAAATAAATGAAAATTACTTTATTTGCGCACAATATATGTTCTAATGGCTCTTGAGAATTTCCAGGATACCTCGAGTGTCTTTATGTTTGTCCTATTTTTATCCGTGGCCGTATCCTGAGAACAAACTCAACTAAATACTGTATTTCAAAATGTTCCGAATAATTGTTTTGCCTAGCAGTCCATATTCTGAATAAAGTAAGCTATAGACCAAAACATTTTCTGCTCAATATCAGCTATGTATGTTACGTGGAACGTGTTTAAAACTATCTTTAATGTGACTGCGTGTTTTTCATGATTACCTTTTCAATCCGTGATAGTGTGTATCTCAAATACTTTTGTTTTATACAAATATTAAATACATTTCCCTACGAGAGAGGTTCCAAATAGGCAGAGAATGTCATACAGCCTATGTACGATTGAATTTACTCTACATTATCAGATGTTCTGATTGTTCGACCACATCCAGGTATTCCTTTCTTATCATATCTATATACATTATAAATCTAACTGTTTATGTAATAAAATTTGTGTACTATGCAGAATGAATTCTATGTGTTATATCTTTGTAACATGTGACAATGAGAAATATCTATCATTCTTATTGACATTGATCTATAGTGAGAAAACTATCCATCAACAGTGTACCATTTTCAGCCTTGTTTCAAACCAAATGTAACATCATTTTAATTACATATGGACTATCAACCCGTAGAGTTACTTTACATGGTTACCGTTACGCGTAATAATACTAAATTAGTTCCCTTTGTAAAAACATTGATATTACAATCATGAACAATTCAAATTAAAATTAGGCGTATTTTAAAATACTAAATTCTCAATAACGTGGCCAGAAATATATTGCTATACATTTTCGGCCGGCCGGGACACAAAACATTCCAGTAAACAGAAACCTGACAAATGGCGGTCATTCCGTGTGAAGGGGTTTGTGAATGATCTGTGTTACCTTTCATTGTTCAAGTAATTATTGGAATTGAGCTCCTTTCAACATTCCGACATACTTTCCAACAGCAGTCGTGATTAATTATCCACAACTTAGCTAGCGCACTATTACACTCAAGCTGACTTTATTAACTACTGTCTTCAATATGAAAAGGTATTCCGTTTCAAGAGTTTTATATAATTATTTTTAAGCTATTTTATATTAGGAACAATACAAGTGGCATAATAGTGACATCTAATCGTATGAGAGACGTAGTAATATAATTGACCTCTTTTCACTCCATTAACATGTCCATTTGATTGAAGTTACGGGCTTGAAAATTCAGTAGCATATTTAAAAATATATTTATCTTTCAAACCAATTAACTTTGTTTAATACTCTACAAGTTTCCTCCTCATAGATATAAATACAGAAATAAGAAACATTTTTCTACCTTATATAAATAATTTTCTTGATAGAAGGATTATGTTTAATGTAAATAAATGATATAATATTTTCAGGGTATCCCAGACTTCCCTTCTCATATTTTCGGCTATCATTAATAAAACATAGGGAAAATAAAAAAAAATTAATGTTAAAACTTCAGAAGTGCAACAATTACCGGGATAGTATGAATTTTATTATTTACACTTAAATATTTTTGGTTTTGGAACGGCTAGTTGATATAAGCTGAAATTTGGTTGTACAGACATTTTTTTCAAAACGGCTGATTCCTAAAATCTTTAAACGTAAATATCTTAATCAATGCACATATTTAAACTACAAAATTATGACAATTTATTTCAACAATTGAATTTAATTATATAAGGATACTAGGTTTTAGAAAACTGTGTGATAAATAAGGGAGATAATGTGCTTTTTATAACTGCCAGTACTAAAATTCAATGTACCCTACCATTATGTAATAGAGCCGTTTGTAACAATCGGGTGATTTATTTAATCTGCTCTAATCAGCTGATTATAACATTACTTTGATGTACTGTGGTCTTATATCATTACCTATTGCATGATTTAGGTTAATTAAATAATAAAATTATTTTTAATAAGAACCTACATATATAATAACTTAGTTTTCATACGTATATATTTACACATATAGAATGTGTCAGAGGGAGTTATGAGAAGGATTTATATCTACTTAGCATTGTTTTTAACCAGACTAAATTGTTCTCGTATACTAAGGAATATACACATCGTATAACGTATTTTATTCCCATCAGACCTCAAAGTGCGCAAAATGTGAACAGTTCTTCATGATAAACAAAGTAGTACCCAAAGCGCTAATGGTTTACCTAAAGGGCTCTTATCAAATAGTATGACTAAAAAAAATTGGATAACTCTCCACCCTAAGCATTTTGTGTTCATGAATGTCATTGTCAATTTTTTAGCATTTATTTTTTTTTTATTTATTTATTTATTTATTTTATTTATAAACAGTTGTTTTACATAGTCTTGGCCTCACCCAGTTCTACAAAACTTGTCAGTGAGGACCACTTTGAAAAAGTAAATAGAACACATTGATACAAATATTCAACTTTTAACTTTCTTTTAATTTACTAAACTATAAACTCAAATTCGGCGGTTTAGGGCAGGCACTAGCTTAGATATCTTGGTATGTGTGGTAAAATTTGATCGAAACAGTATAATTTTTTTAAATAATACTTAATAGTAATAGTTAAAATCAAACGCATATTTGAGTCCCTAAAAATCCTAATTAATTCTTCCCTCAGCAACGACGAATGGCAACCCTGTCATCAGGAAATCTGACAACGCCGGCTACCGGAATTCCCAAATCTCCTTATCTCTAAACAAATAAGCAAATAAAACCTGCCCTCAGTCAAATTCCAATATGTTTCTAGAGTGGACAGTGCGGTACTCAATCCGCTACTCGCTTTTAAAACATGACTGAGGAGGTACGGGAAACTCCGGCGCGCGGTACTGTGTGTGTGCTCCCCTTGTAGTGTTCACGGTGTCGGTGTTTGTGTGCGTTAGTTATAGTGTGTGTGTCAATGCTAGTGTGTTTAAATTGTCCAATTAGGTTAAATATGTGTGTGCGCAACACCGTGCTGTGGTGCTCCCTGTGAGGTTTATAGCCATTCATCGCCACTAACAACGGAGAGAGAAACAGAAACCATAAATAACATTCTTAAAAAACTAATAAAAAATATGAAAACTAACATGTAATCAATTTATTTTTAAAGCTAGAGTATCAACGGTACAACAAAATCTAATACCAAGCATAAAATACAGATAAACCACCAATTAACGATTTACAATAAATATTTAACATATAAATAACAATGTCAGAATAATTTATTTACTTTCAAAACTGTGCTCTTTAAAGCTTTAAACATCAGTGATTAACACTATGATATAATTCAAATAGCCAACAATATAATCTATAAATAGATAACGAGTAACAATAAATTATCAGAGAAAATAACAATGTTAACCACTAATTAACGATTTACAATAAATATGTAACATATAAATAACAATGTCAGAATAAACTTATTTACTTCCAAAACTGTGCTCCTCAAAGCTTTAAAATATCAGTGATTAACACTATGATATAATTCAAATAGCCAACAATATAATCTATAAATAGGTAACGAGTAACAATAAATTTATCAAGAGAAAATAACAATTTTAACCACTAATTAACGATTTACAATAAATATTTAACATATACAGAAAGTAAAAAATGTCAGAATAACTTATTTACTTCTAAAACTGTGCCCTCAAAGCTTTAAATAACAGTAATTAACATTATGATATAATTCAAATAGCCAACAATATAATCTATAAATAGGTACCGAGTAACAATAAATTATCAGAGAAAATAACAATGTTAACCACTAATTAACGATTTACAATAAATATTTAACATATACAGAAAGTAACAATGTCAGAATAACTTATTTACTTCTAAAACTGTGCCCTCAAAGCTTTAAATAACAGTAATTAACATTATGATATATTTCAAATAGCCAGCAATATAATCTATAAAATAGGTAACGAGCAACAATAAATTATCATAGAAAATAACAATGTTAACCACTAATTAACGATTTACAATAAATATTTAAACATATACAGTAAGTAACAATGTCAGAATAACTCATTTACTTCTTAAAACTGTGCCCTCAAAGCTTTAAATAACAGTGATTAACATTATGATATAACACAAATAGCCAACAATATAATCTATAAAATAGATAACTAACGAGTAACAATAAATTATCAGCGAAAATAACAATGTTACAATTAATATAACAATCCGTTCAACTGCAGGCCCACGATACGCAGTGTTCAGTGTTTGTGTTCACTTGTCACGTCATTCAGTGCACCAGAGTGATGTCCACTGTGTATATATGCATATGGTATATATCCAATGTGTGTCAGTGAACCAGTATTTCACAGTGATCCAAAGCAAGTTGTCGGTGTTTCATCACTATTACGCCATTGCGGTTTTCTTTCTCAGGTAAATCTCAGTTTAATTACATTTCTAAGTTTAATAGCCATAGTTCAATACATTTTTTGTTAGTCTTTAAGTGTGGTATATTCTCAAATTTCATCCGGCAAATGCATTAAATAACTTTGGGACTATATAATTCGGCAATCTACGCCCGTACACGGTGTTGGGAATAGGTGTGACATATTTAATAACATTCCTTGTGTTAAATTTCCTTCTATACTTTTTTTTAAATTCCATATTGCCATAATATTTTATCATGATAGTTTAACGTGTACAAACCCTTTGGCGTTAGTTGTCCTGCATAACTGTACATATATTCTCTTATACCTAAGTTTTGATGAAAAGCCGTTACCAAACAGCTGCCCTTAAAACATTTTTTTTGAAGACCAGCTATTATATTTAAATGGCTTACTGCTGCTGTTCCCCACACAGATACACCATATCTTATATGTTGACTCAATCAATGCTTTGTATTACTGATAGTTTTTGCATTCTCACTAAGTTTATTTTCTAAGTTTATGCATCATGGCAGTGCCGGGACATAGCTTTCTGTGCAATCTACTCACATGATCACTCCACGTTAATTTATTATCTACAATCAGAACCTAGATATGATGTACTCTGAACCATGGCTAATATTCTCACATTCACACAAGCTCTGCTCATGCAGGCACTCACAGCTATGATATTTAATACTTATATCAATATTAATTTTCATGTTCTTAGGACATATATGCATGATGCTAGTCTTTTTCTTTGTTAATAATAAGTCCTTTGTCATGACTCCACTTAGTGAACTCTTAAATTCCTCCTGTAAAATATCTTGTACTCTCTGTAAGTTTTTATGCTGTGTCACCAATACCACATCATCTGCGTATGCAAAAATCTCACACATTGTAATTTTATTCAATATTTCGTTTAGATAAATATTAAACAGAGCTGGTCCGATCTGGCTTCCCTGAGG
The DNA here is from genome assembly GCF_021130785.1 of Homalodisca vitripennis. Taxonomy (NCBI): domain Eukaryota; kingdom Metazoa; phylum Arthropoda; class Insecta; order Hemiptera; family Cicadellidae; genus Homalodisca; species Homalodisca vitripennis. The sequence continues at coordinate 74,264 of NW_025778676.1, forward strand.
CACCCCATATTTTGTATTCTTCTTTCACTCAGCACGCCTACTGCTTTAACGACAAAGCTTCTGTCCTTAAGATAGCTTGTGAACCATCTGAGGTAGGGACCCCTTACTCCTATTTTGTACAGAGAAGCTACGATATGACTGCATTCTTTAGTTTCGAAGGCCTTAGAAAAATCTATAAATAAGCATAAGCTATGAAGTCTGTTATATCCATTCCATAATTCAACACGTTTACAAAACTCCTCCAATGCTTGAACAGTACTGCGCTTTTTCCGGAAACCAAATTGCCTATCATTTAGTATATTATTCTCTGATAGATATTTATTCAAGCTATTTAGGACATTATTTCTCCAGTATCTTCTCTATAGAGGGCAGTATAGCGATAGGTCTATAATTTCTAAACTCATTCTTGGATTTATTCTTATAGATCGGTCGGATTACAGATTTTTTTAGGCAGTTTGGAAAATCACCTTGAGAAAATTGAAGTGTCAATAAGCGTTGCTAAGGGTTCAGCTATTTTCCCCATTACTATTTTCAAATCTTTCATTCGTATGTTGTCTATACCTGGGGATTTGTCAGGGTTCATATTTTTAATTAAAGCCATGATCTTTTCAGGTGTTCGCTTTTGGTATATAAAAATTATGTCTTAGCAATTCTCAATTGATGCTGTAAAGGAACTTATTTATATGGATTGAATTGAAATTGCATTCAATGAAGAAAATCTTTTCCCAGTTTATAAATTTAGAATTTATTTTGAAATTATAAGTTCTTAATATTATTTAAAAACCATTTTAACAAGTTAAGTGTATGCACTTTGTCTTTTCCTTCAGTAAATCAATGAATAAATTATTGAACGTTGAATAATTACATAGGTACAACAAATGTACCTTTAGTAGTACTGTACATTTTGAAAGTGAATTCCACGATGTGCATATTTGCAGATAATAGCAAAATATTGTAAAAATTCAATGTTTTATTGTTGATATCGTTGTATATTTTATATCATACTATATATTACCAAATTGGTACTATTTATCTGGCTTATCTTTATTGACTTAGATCAGGAAGTATACTATTCCATTATTCTAAAAATATTATCAACTTTTAAAATTATTATGATTAGAAAAAATAAAAAGGGAATTATGTTTGAGGAAAAGATTCTAAATATCATTACCTTAAGAACACCATCTTAGAAAATAACTGCAAATGATAAATGGGAAATTTATGAATTACTGAATTTCTATAATTAATTATTTCTATAATCACTTTGAGCACAATTCTGGCAATCGCTGGATAACAGTAAATACTCATACCTTTCCAATTCACCCTTAGATAGTTAAACTGCACCAAGAGAAAGACAGGCAACAACATTATTTAAAACGTGGGCCACAGAGAAGTATCTTAACTGGTAACTAAGAGCCATAAAGTACGCTATAATTTATTTTAAAACTATGTAACTCGTTTATAAATTACGACTTAAAAACTAAGAATAATTACTGCTAGGTTTACTCCATCAAACATAAGGTGTCCCATGAATTTCAAATCTCACCATATAGGAAGAACTTTAGGTTATTTAAAACGTGAAGGCAACATACACTATAAACCCATAGCACTTTTCCTAGAAATCAGAGGTTCAAATAATAACCATACTATTCCTCCTAAATCACAGTTATTTACGGAGGTGAGAATGTTACATTACAATCAAACACTAAGAAGATTACAATACGACTAGAATATTCAATCTCTCACGTTATACGCAAAAGACGGAGTAATTTAAATACTTTAAGGGGCATTAGTCCCAGAGTACACGTGATATCGCCTTTGAGAGATGTCTTTCTCCAACGTTTACTTGGCCTATAATTTCATCACCTCTGACCATATTCACATACGTCGATCTCATAATATTCCATTTACGTCATTGAGCGGAAATAAATCACGTTATGTGATTTATTTATTTTTTAGTATCTTCCTGTAAAAGTAAAACTAGTTCTTACGTACTTTCATAAATGTTTTGACGACAGCCTAATATTCTAAAAGTGGAGAGCCAATTTGCACTTATATAATCATACAAAATGGCTTCTCTTGATATCATTAAGAATTTTCGTATGAAATTTATGGTCAGCAATGCTAGTTTTGGTGAAGGTCAAAATAAGAAGGGTTGAAAAGTGTATTAGAATTTAATGGTGATTTCAAAGTATAGGTAAATTAATCTATGTAATTTTTCAAGAAAACTTCGAGTGTAGGATGATACAGTGAGATAGCAGGTGTTCTGGTACTGTAGTTTGTTAACATGATTACAATTGGTGTGTAGCTTGAAGATTACTATGTTCTCGTCTGACTGTGATTGGATAGCTTGAGGCCAATCAAAGGCTTGATTTTTAGTTAGCCGATTTACTAAGGATGGTATAAATAGCTACGACACGCGATTCTCGGCGTCTTTTTAGAGTGTTATTTTGTGGTTAATTTATTTAATGATTGATTTATTAATTTAAGATTCCCTATACAGTGTTCATTTAAGTATTTATATTTACGAAACCCTCAATAAACATGATCTGTAGTGAATAGTGATCTGTGTTATAGTGCCAGTGCCTACTCTTCATTTTCTTTTTTAAGTTCTTTTCTTTGTTGTTTATTGCATATTTATTTTTTGTGGTATTTATAGTCTTTCTGTTAGTTATATCAATTGAAATAGTAGCTCTATTCACTGTTCACCTAATCTATATTCTTGTTATTGTTACCTGATATTTCTATTGTTGTTAGTTGATATATATATATATATATATATATTATAATATATATATATATATATATATATATATATATAGTTTATTTCTTAGTTATTATAAAAACTGCAGCCCTATACACTGTTGACTCAATCCCACTCTAGTTTATCCTACTGTCATCTGATATTCTTTTACTGATGTTAGTCCTTTTTATATAGTTTATTTACTGTTTTTCCTTCATAGTATTTAATTATTGGTGTTATTTCTTATTTTGATAGCTCTCCTTAGGCTCTATGTTCTAAATCCTAATTGCTTTAAAGTGTTTGCTAGCCTTACAATTTCCAGTCTTGTACAGTTGTTGCATATGTTGTTTGCTGTTCATTGCCTCCTTGTTGTGTGTTACTATTTACTCTGTGTCTTGTTAGCTCCTAAGAAAACGTTAGTATATCTTGTCCATAATTTTTTTTTGTGATTTCTGTATTAAATTGGAAATTGGCATTTGCCGTTTCAATAAATAAAATAAATATTTTACTTAAATATAAAACATTAGTACAGCTTAAATCTACGTATCCATAAATTCATAAGAATACATAGATAGAGTTTTCCTACCACAATATTTCCTGACTCCAAGATATTAACTTTCATGTAGAACATTCAATATAACCCATGTTAGAAGACCTATGGCACCTTAAAATACCATTATATGTTCTTTACAAACCTTGTTTACTGTTGGTACCCATAAGGAAAAGGCCTTAAAATGTTTACAATGGCCAATATTAGAAGTTATTTTAATATTTGACAGCATGTAAAGGGATATTATGGGAGAAGAGAATTTGAAATGATGGTGATCATGAATGGTTATATTTCAATCGATGAAAATGCACACATAGTTTCTCTTTACTATATTGGTTGATCTCACAAAAGGTTTGAGGACATCTATTTATGACAGCTATATTAGAAATTTCTTGAGAAGTCTGAGTTCTATAAAATGGTTGGGTTGCAGAAAGACCAACAATTCGAAGATATTGTTTAACCGAGGCACCGTTATTATTCATGATAAAATATTGTTCCTGTTGCAAACAAGTTGGTAGGTAAACTGAAATTAAATAACTAATTCAACGCAAACGTAGAGTAACTACATTTACAGTTAGTTGATAAAACAAGGTGACAACAGTTTATGTTTGTAAAACATAAATTGTTCTCCCTCAAGGGGGTCTTTTTTGTCGTAGCTAAACGGATGGTGAAAGTTATTTAATCACAAAGTTATAATGGATTTACATTTAGTATTACAACACATTGTCCATAGCATTTGACTGCTTGATTATGAGAAACGCTTTGAATCACGATCAAGCGATAGTATTTTTGTTCATTATATTTGAGGGTAAAAATAAGGCAAACCGTCAATTGGTTAATCGGTAAATTATTATATACCTACCTCATTAGAATGTAAAATGCGTAAATAGTAAAAAAAGGTAATAGGTGTCAAAAATGGCTCTCAATTAAATGTTATAATAAAAATATTAGTCAATATATTTGTTTAGACATTTGTAAAAATATTAAAGGTCGTAAAATATCAAAGTCCATGGTAACCTTTTGCAGGTAGAGTAAATATATTTAACTTAAAAAAACGACTTAATCACCAAATATTCTAACTATTAACTGGCTTCCTAATACGTACTAATGTATTGGTTTAGGCCTACTTGGTATTCACTATTATTTTGTGATATTTGCGATATAAAAATGTTTGATGATTAAATTATTGTTATTCTCTATATATCCTTTGCATTTAAAACATATTGTCTTATTTTACCAGGTAGGCAAGGTTAGACTTTAGAAGCACTGTATAACATAAATGTTTATACGTAGTGAATAACGGCTTAAAGATGACTCCCGAACCATCACCAATAACAGGGCAGGCGGGATACTTTCAATAACAGTGATTCGCTTAGCGGACGCCTATCCGAACAGCAGCCACGCCTGACGTTGCTTAAGGGGAGCACTTCGCCCTATCTTCGTAATGTTAACATAGGTACACTTATCTCAAGAACTACTTGAGGTATCTTCATAATTCATTTTTTTCATTTAAAGAGGGCTTCTAGGGGAACACGTGGAACCAAAAAAAAAAATTTTTTTTGGCATATACCCTAAAAGTTTATATATTTTTGTTTTAACGCTTGTCAAAAACCTATATAAATATGTGTATATGTATGTATATAAATTTTTGAACTCAGTGAAATGTGATGTTTTTTAGTGGTTCCACATATGTAAAACAGTGCTACAAACATACAAAAAAAAATTTCATATTCCTACCATTTGTAGTTTTTGAGAAAAATGTACTTTTGTATTGAAAACCGCAACTTTCGGAAAAAACACAAAAAACGGAAAAAATACTGCTTTATTACCTTTTTCAGTACATTCCAGGTGCATAGGGCTGGCTGATCTCCTTCCTGCTCCTCATATTCATCCTCCAGACTTTCTTTTTAGTAAGTTTTTCTTCTGTCTAATTTTTTTCTCTATATCTTCTTGAGCTTTCTCTGCCTTCCAAATTCGCCGCCGGTCAAGCTTTTATCATTGCTGTAATAAAATGCTGCCCTGGTGACACTCCTATTTCTTGAAATACTTTGCATTTGCCAATGTAGCCATCATTAAAAGCTGTAACAGCTTCATATATGCCAAATTTCAAAGTTTTAATCTCCACAAATGTTCTTTTAGGTATGTAGGTCCAAATGGAACATTGTTGAGGGACTCATTGGGATTTTGAGTTTTTCCCTTAGTACATTTGCCCAGTAGAGTTGGATTGGCTAGATCTTGAAAAATAGGTTTAATAAATGTCATTAGGTTTTCAGGCAAGTGGAAAATGGCTGCCATGATCATAGTTTTTCATTGGATTTTACGGCTTTGCGGTTACTTACACCAGGTTTCTTCATCATCTGGACATAGTCCCATGTTGAGGCCTTTCAATTAGAAGACATCACATGGAAAAACTCTGCCCAAATGGCTTTTTTCATGTCTTCAACAGAGTTTGTGTTGCGTCTAATTGCCAATCCGTAGTATTTTTGGAGCTGAATAATGGCAGAATCTGTTAGCTTGTTCTTGCCGCCAAGTCGTGAGCCGTCAGGGAGTGTTTTAGTCTTAGCTTTTAGATTTTTTAATCTCGATCCCATCCGTTTCTGGACATGGCCTATGCATTCTATCTTTGTTATGGCAGTATCACCATAGGGCTTGGCTTCGCATACACTGGAGTACGCCTTGCTGTCTCCATCACCAAGGTATTCAAGGTAACGAGCCTCATACAATGCCTGCGAGCGCTGAAAAATTTGCGACTGCTCCAGCAACTTCCATGGCTCCACTAGAACCTTCAAAGTTTGCGATACAGCCATCACCATGCGTGTTGTTTAGTCCTATTAGTGCATCTGCAATATTTAGATAAAATCTCGATGTCTAGGACCTTACCGGTTGATAAAGATGTCACTGATACCACTCCATTTAGTGAAAAGGTGACCCCGCCTTCTGCCATGAGCCATCAGCAGCTATAGCGAGGTCTCTGCAACCATCATTATCCGATACAGCTTCTTGCACAGCACTTTGCATTGACTTCTTACACACTAACTCAGCAATTGAACCCAAGTAATGCTCATGTTCATGAATATCTCAAAGGCGGAGGTGTAAGATTCATAAAAGCGCAAATTTTCTCCGCAGCCACTCTACCTTTGGCCTATGTTACGCATAGCATAAACCCAAACGAAGATTTAGGTCATAAAAATGTGTTTGGCCTATCAGACTTTGCTTCATTCTGATTAGTGTTAGGCCTGACTAAATTCAGAGTTTGTCACAGTAATAGTGTTTTCACAATCAGAACAGCTGACTATAATTTTTGATGCTAGGCCTACAATGTGTTTTACTTTGTAAACAAGTTGGCCATGGCAATTTTTACACACTGAAACGTTACTAAGAGCCTCATTCAACAATCCTATATTAACTATACAGTTTTCAGACTCATCATTTTCATTCAATTGGTACTGTTTCAAAAAAGGACTGACCTTCTTAGAAGATGCACTTTGAGGTCTTGGCCTATCCACATTTTGGAGTATTGGTACCTCGATTGTTACTTGATCCTGAGAAACTAGGCCTAGGACTAGTTGGAGGGTTATGTTGATTTCCTTTGAAAACGCGTTTCTTGAAAGCAGGCTTTGAACGTGGCATTATAAAATTTCACTACACTTATAACAAAAAATACTTCAGAACTCTCCACTAAACTCACAAAAAACCATAATCATTTACGTAAATTTTCACTCTCTAAAACAGAAATGTCAGTAACCAAAACATGTATGCTACCTAGGTTATAAAGCAATGGTTTATAAAACAGATGTTTTGTTGGTTAGTGTAAGTTGTTGACATAACAAACTGTCACTGCCAACCAAATCATGAACATGACTGCAACGAAGTAGTACTATAACAGCACCATTCAAAGTGTGACTGCTACAGGCCCGAAACTGCCTGCAGGCCTATTTAAAAAAAAATATTTCGGACACTTCTAGTCATCATAAAAAAAATTTAATACCACCATTGTTATCGGGAAATTCCAAACTTTAATAAAAAAAAAAAAAAAATTTGTAATTTTTGAGATTTTTTACGAAGTGCTCCCCTTAATTCGGTTATCTGTTGATAATCGTCATACCCACTACAGTGTGCAATAGGCAATATGTTATTTGGCAACATGAGATCATACGAAAATAAATACATTTGTCATAAAGAACATTATTTTACTCGTGTATCAAATACACAAACATAAATAATTGAAAATAGAGAAAATTTATTTCGATAAGAACTACACACTTTTTAAAACGTAATCGAAAACTTTCATTGACTACTTTGGCTCTTTTAGAAATAATATGATCTTGTATTAATGAACAATTACAACTTTCATATCCACAGTTTCAAATTCTAAACTTTATTCAGCTGAAATAAAATATTATACTTTTTATATCGTGTTTAACACCTAATGTTATACCTAAATGTTACACCGTCCCTAGACCTAGTATACATTTTAGTTGTTGGAACTTATGGTTCTTTTCTCTCGTTGTTTTCTTCCTAATTGTGTATCAGAAACGGAAAATTTTATTACCATTTAGGAAACTTCATAATACGATCACCTAAACAATTTCTGAGAAATTCTCTCTAATAATTTATTTATTTTTTTATAAAAAAAATAGTCATTGAAATAAATCCAATATAAGATTAATAAAAACAATGAGAAAGGACTGTTTGAAAACTCATGTGTTAAAAAACAAATGTGTTTAAATACTAATGAAGATGCAAATAAACATGTAAACAAGTGGTTAATTATTGTGTGGTAATCTGTTTTGTTTATTAATTACAGCAAAGTATTTTTTTTTACCTCAAGTAATCTTTTTTATTATAAATAATTACAGTTTTCATCATTCGAAAACTCAGTAAGTCTCAACTTACCTTTAGTTATATGTGAATAATATTTTATGAATTTATGCGCTATATCAAAATTTTATAATCTGTGTCATTGGTTAAAATTTAATAAATTTATTAGTAAATAAATACCTCAATCTAAGTAAAAAACAATAAACCTTTAAATACTTGTTATAGATTACAAATACTTGTATTTTTACAATGGACATTTCGAATTTAACGGATCCATTTTCCCGTAATAGTAAGGTAAAAAGTTTTACCCTAACCTACAAGTATCTGATGACGGATTCGTTGAATCCGAAATGTACCTTGCACAAATAAGATTTGAAAAAGTGTTAAAAAGGAATTAATATTGGTATAGATGTATATTATGCTTATATCGAAACACTTTTACAGGCTGTTTGATCACAACTTATGTCATAACTTAATAGATTTTCATACATTT
>NW_025778677.1:0-67698 GCF_021130785.1 Homalodisca vitripennis
TATGTTTTTAAATCTATGAATTTGATTTAGAAACTTGATGTAGTTGTAAATATAAAAATAAAATTTCGAATGAAGCTTAAATTACAATTATATATACTTTATATATGTACTGTATATAATATATATATATATAATATGTATATATATATTTAATATATGTATATATATATATATTAATATATGTTATGTAGTAATATATGCCAAATGAATATAAATACCATTACATTATTTTTTCATTGAATTTTTCAATACTAAATATTTAAAATATCAAATTTTAATTATATATATATATATATATATATATATATATATACATTAAATTGTATAAATGGCAATAGCCTAATTTAATTTCAATAAACATTGAATCACAAAAAGTACTTGCTCCGCTGGGAGTCGAAACCCGCATCTCTCACTTGCCAGGTGAATGTGCTACCATTACACCATAGAGCGCTTACTTTTTCCGATTCAATTATTTTGTATTCGGCCGTATCTGTCACATATGCGTTTAAATAAGCAAACTAAACATATGTATACATACATGAGATATTTGTAAATATGTTCAATGATTTTATTTATTTTCAGCATTGCCCCACCATTGCTCTACGTTATGCGTAAAAAAGTCAGTAGCTCCACCATGGTTTGAGATTGTCTCAGAAACATCGTATTGTACTCAATTGTGTACCTAATGAGACAGTGAGAACACCATTTCATCTTGATTACCAATTGATTGTAGTCTAGGTGACTCTGGTGTTGAAACGATGTAGAAAGTTTGTTTTGATTTTCTTCACCGTCAAACTGTTTTTGGATCTCTTCAGATGAATATTGATTCCAGATAGGGGTAAAATCTGTCACGGTGCCGGACTTCAGAAGGTGAAACTGGAGCTAAACTTAACATTCTCATTGAATCAACCCTTCCCACTATTGGTCTATGTTATATGAAGTTTTGTATTTAATACATCTTTGCTTCCACTTACCTGCCGAAGCCACGATGATTAAATTTTTATAGTACCTTATCATTCTTACCTGTATTGGGAGCATGTGCTGAGAAATTTTCAGCTTTTATAAAATAACAAAGGTCAGGCGTTCACGGGCTCTTACCCTAATACTTTCAATTAGCTTCAGGAATGGTCACTATTTTATGTTATGGTAATTGCTGCAGGATTGGTGAAAATTTTGATTTTACAATAAAAGGTAATAAGAATTATGACTAATGCCAACTGCTAACTTAAGATTCTATTTGAAATGTTATGTAACAATGATTTGTGTTTAAGACTCTTGTTGATGAACTAGACACAAAAACCCACAACTGGGCGATCTATGTGAACCCGGTGGGAGTGGATGCTACTGTGAAGGTGCTACACACACGATGTACAGCTGCTGGGTACTTGTGGAACCCTTACTACAACTCAACTCGCAGATCCAACTCAACGTGAGTCAAGCAAACAGACTATCACTAGATTCTATATTTCCTGTTTAAGATTTTTTTTTGCAAATGTTTAGAGTTACAAAAAAAGTTTAGACTTACAACAATTTAGGTGTTGTAAAATAGTGTTTCTCTTATAGTAACACAATCTCTGTCAGAACTATATAATACCTTGCTATTTACCTACCAAATTTAAAAATTCACATCTAACAAATTTAAGAAGACTATAAGTAAGTTGTTAATAGAAAATTTTCTATACTAAAGTGAAGACTTCTTTAAAATAAAAATGAGATAATTGTAAGCTGTAATCCGCAACTTTTGTTAATGTATTTCATTATTAGATGTTATATGCAACAAGAAAATATTATGTCAAGTGCCTCGAGATTCTGGCATGCAAGGGATTCATTTTAATGTAATAAATTTATATAGGTAAACTTTCAAATTTAAAATTTTGAAATTAAATGAATTGAAAATAAGTAGAGAAATTTATTAGCCATTAGGTTTTATATTTGATTCTGAACATTTTCTGTTAAAAGATGTGTTATTGATAGGACTGTACTCAGCTTTGGTAGACCCTGGAAAAGATAAAAAAATTGGATTGTGGTGGTTGGGTCTGCCACCTCAATCGTACGTCTACGATACCTTAAAATTGATGTGTGGCCCCAGTAAAAATTGTCTGAAAAAACTCTGAGTACAGAGTAAAATGGTCTGAGTACAGGATTGGTTATTGAGAATGTTTGCAAATATACTGAATAGCTTTTTGTATCAATTTTTAGTTACTCCAAAATGTTTTAAAATTACTCCAATATATCTTCAAAAATTGTGAGATTTAAAATAAAGATTTTTGAAATTTCCACTTTTTGCAAAAATACAATAATCTCTTAATAATGTCTGTATCATTAAGACATGCTTCTTACGTAAATAACATTAATTTTCTAGTGTTCTATTTCGTTATACATTAATAGAACATTTTAGATTTTATTACAGTAGAATCTCTCATATCCGACCATGATGGGACCCGAGCCATGGTTGGAACGACCAAAAGGTCAGATATCGGAAGGAGCAAAACACGCCTTTTCCAGGTAGAAAAAACTACATGTATGCAGTGTACTACAATAAGCAAAACAACTTTATTGTACTTGTGAATACCAGCGTTTGTATGTTGCTGAATACATTTGGAAACACTTTTGTAATGTTTCTGTTTTGTCTGTCTCAACATCTGCTTCTGTCAAAGTTGGCTCATGATCAGACTCAGGTTCTTCTTGTTTCAATGATGGCCAATTCTTTTTCCAGGCCTTCTAAAGGGTGGTTTGTTTAATTTTGTCTCAAGCTGCAGCAACGATATAGATGTCATCTTTTATATTTAAACTTTTCATTGCCTCAAAAAGCTTACATCCTTCTTCTGTTTTTTCTATGAGAGAGCCTTCTCAATGATAACCCTGATCCATAGGCTGTATTGAAGGCAGTAAAAATCAAGTCACAACAGGCTCGCCAACAGAGCACGGTCAGATCACACAGACAATACACTAGACAGACGGGAGGACACTAGATCGGATATCGGGAGGAGTCTTTATGTGGGAAGTCGGATATGAGAGGTTCTACTGTATGTAAGAAAAATGCATGCTACTATTCACTATGGATTTTTTTGTATTCCAATCACATTCAAGTACTATGGATTTAAAAGCTTGGATTCCTATTACAACTTTTTCCATTTTAATGATTTTGATGCACAATAAATACTGTTCATTACTTTCATCAGTACATTAGTACATGTACTATGAAACAGCTGTGTATTCATGGGAAGGGTTAGAATGTATTGTGAAACAATTTAACTGTATCAAGATAACAACAAACTCATTATATAAAATATATCAAATTCCTAAACAACATCTGATATAATGTTTATTAAACTTTCTTACAATATCAGACATTTGAGTTCTTAGTGATAAAAATTTCAGCAAGACTTGTATTGTTGAGGAATGTGGGCCGGATCATCCACTACTCCGCTGTTACGTCGGAGACCTTTCTGGACGACTTGGTACCATTGATATTGGTGGCCGCAAGCGAGTCTTCTCCGACCCCTAACTTCCCTCTGGGTAAGAAAACCATTTTCTTGTACCACTTTTATTGTTAACAAGTTTTGTACTTACTTCAATATTTGATGATAAGTTATTAGAATACAAATTGAAATTGATTATAACTTTAAAAGTAGTTTTTTTGTAATAATACAAAACTTTAATTAAAACAGTTGGAGATTTTCCCATTTTAAAGTGATATTTTTCTATGTACTGTTATGTAGGATTTCTTTAATTTTGTGCAATATTTTCTTCTTTCATGAATGAAACAAAATTAATTATAGGCTTACTTTATAAGATTAACTTTTTGAATACCATCCTCCTATGCTATTTTTAACCAAATGTTTGTAAAAAGTTTATTAATTAAGTAATTATATCTTATATATAACAATATCTTAAGGAATTAAGAGACTTTTCTAGAAAAAAAATCATTTAATCTTATAAAACCATGAAGCTTTGTCAAATGTTTAACCACATTAACCCAAATTATTCGCTTTTTATTGAAACCACCTAGTACTTTTTATTACATCAAGGGAAAACTGGATCAAACCACTTGGTCAAAGGCCGGGTAAGATTTTCTTATTTAAAGTTTTTTATTCTAGGAAGGGACCTGAAAATTCCTATTTCGTGTTTTAGAAGGCACGGTGTCAGCAATGGGAAAGTCAATTGTAATCCTGGACAAAAACAGAGGTGCAGACAAATTTGGCCTGTGCCAACATAGAGCCAGACAAAGACACAAATTAAGTATGTCAATGTTCGGAGAACTCCCAAGTTCAATGTGTAAGTAAAATACTTATTTTTTTATAGATTCCAATATTGTTTATTTTTATTGATCTGTCAGGCTATTACTCACATGAACTTCATCGTCCTTGAGACCACCTTATGGCAAGATGAGATTTTTGCTAGTCTTTGCACACTTCTGCACACTGTCAGTGTTAGTGCAGAGTTTCTTCCAGACTACTTTCTTAGCTGTATGAACCTTGTTGTTGTATTGTGAGTTGTACAGTGTAAGAGCCTCGTAGTAGGTCCCAAGTACCAAGTATTTGCTCTCCTGAATAAAGCCCTGACTCTCTTCCTCGAAGAGGACAGTTTCATAGCTTCACCAGGCTACTATTGGGTCTATTGCAGTTATTTGAACAGGTGAGATCAAATACACCATAATATCAGAAGTCAGACTGTCGGCAGATTTGTCCAGCTGCACTGTATTGTGAATGTATTTCCAGTTACTACCACTGGATTCCAGTTGCACCCTTAGGTTTTCCTTGTATGACACTCAGATCATATACTGAACTTTTTCAAGTTCCAGGTCTCCTATTTTAAAGCAAATGTGATGATAGAAGAGAATTTTCAAATAGACTCCATTACATTACATTACTCTAACCTTTGAGGATACTTGATGACATTTTTTAACTCATTACTGTCACAGATCCCAGTTCCTGGAGGATGTTCGGAGAGTGATGGGTATTCCCGAGTGGCTACTCACTGTCGACACTCGCCGCACCAAGATACTACATGGAGGGTCTTGTACTCAGCTGCTTGTTCACTTCAAAGGTTATTGGTTACTTTTATTCATTAAAAACAAATAGAAATTACAACAAAATTACACAAGTTAAACAACTATTTTTCTTAAAAATACCATTAAGTTACTTCAGGTAGTTCAACTATTTTGTCATATATATAGTATACATAGACCTGCTCTTATGTTCCCCATTTTAGATCAAACCAAGATCTAGATATAACTTTGTAGAATCTACATCTTTCAGGAGAAACTTCGTCTACTATGACAATAGAAGAATTTTGAGTCAACTACTGCCGAAGATAGAAATAAATAACATTAAACTTGGGATTATTTGGTTTCAAATTGATATCAGAAAATTTTGAATATATGAACTGAGATCAATGAATGATTTGACTTCCAAGTTCTCTTATGAGAAAGTTTGTATGAAGAGAGTTAGTGAACCACCTTTCCATCTTGAATGACAAGCTTATCAACACAACTTATTATACACAGAAGACAAAGTAATGGATCCAAAATCGATCCCTACGGGGTTCCAAGAGTAGTTTTGTTTGTATTCGATACAACATTTGATATCTGAAGACACTGCTCTCTATCTTTGAGATAGGCGAGATCCATTTTTGTGGCTGACCTCGAATGCCACATGCTTTTAACTGATACGGCAGTATCTCATTCAACATACAGTCAAAAGCTTTAGAAAGATCTAGAGCTAAGCTTATGTTCTCTTCTTTCCAAGCATCGACAACAATCTTTAAGATGTTTGTGACCACATTAATTGTGGATTTGTTTTTTCTAGATATGAATAAATTGACAGAAATTGAACAGAACTTCAATTGTTCCAAGGATGTCTGAAGTCTTTCTGACAACGATTTAAAAAAAGTTTGCTAATAATTGGTAGAATTGAAATGGGAATGTAGTTGCTGACTTTTAGGAATCTGGTATGATCATCCTTTTTGAAGACTGGCATCATTTTGGCGGTCTTCAAAAGCAATGATGTTCAGAAGTGTCATGTTCAAAGAAGAGATTGATTAGATGCATGATGAGAGTCAAAATATATCTGGAGCATCTTTTGAGTACCCAAACTGACACCCTATCAATATCACTCGATTTTTTGGGATTTAGTATCTGCACAATGCTCATTAGCCACCTCCATCTTGCTTACAAAACTCAAAGCCATAGATGCCAACTGCTCCCTTACATTCAGCTTATACACACAGTTTGTTTGCAGAACCTCCATGGCAATGTTAGAGATATAGCCTCGAAAAAGTGTTTTATAAATATGTATAACACAATATGAATAACCCTTTTAACACTTTTTTTAAACTTTTATTTTTCTTACAATGTACATTTCGAAATCTGGGATTTCATCTTCAGGTACTAACTATGATTTTCGACAATAACAATGATCCCAGATTTCGAAATGTACACTGTAAGAAAAATAAAAGTTAAAAAAAAAGTGTTAAAAGGTTTATTCATATTGTGTTATAACATACTCCATGGCAATATTTAGTTAAATTTTGATATAATCAGATCAAATTTTATTGAATATTAATATAATTATTAGACATTTTCAAACTAGATCTACTAATAATAATATAATTAAACTAGGCCAATCTTGATCAAACCAATTTTATTTTATTTTATCAAACTACTTAATCAAATTGTTTGGTTGTATAAAGGTGAATTAGATTGATCTGTTTTAGTAGAAATTTAACAGATTGTTATCAGTCTTGATTTAAGATTTTCATATGGTAGGCAGGGAACAGAGACCAAAGAAAGAAATAGACTGGACATTCTCATTTAAGGGCCATAACAGAAGTTTAAGCCGAACCATGCTCCCTTATCAAACTGTTGGTAGTTGTTTTTTTTTATAAAATATTTAGAATACAACAAATTTGTTGTTCAAATGAACTAACTGCATAAATACATAAACTACATAAACATTGTTGAAGTGTAGTTAATATTAGTATACTCGTACTGTAAAAATTTGCAGTAGTAGTAATAATAATGAGACTAGACATCGGGTAATATGGATGTCTTGTGCATTTCCTCCCCCTCTTTATTGGTGAAACTGCTCTGACATTGCTCCACTTGCTACTCACTTCTGTCCAGTCTATTCTTTCTTTGATATGTGAGTAGGAAGTAATTAATATTGTTTGAAACAGGTTTGGAGGTTAAAATGTATTGATTCAATTGATTATATGCTTTCCTAACTTCAGTAGGTAACTGTAAGTATTCTAAAGTAAAAAAGCCCCCAATTTTTTGTCTATCGAAATTAATGTTATTCTGTTATAATATTATATTTTGTTTAACTACTTAACTCCTCTACCCTTCCAAAGCATAATGTACCCTCTCGTAAAGAGAAGTGTGCATATACATTGATACAATTTTAAAACAATGATCAAGCTTGATTATTTTGATATATCACTTAACAAACTTCAAAAAAACAGGAAAATATCACTCTTTTGGTCAAGTTTTCGCAGAAAGTTTAAGCTTTCACGGATTTCGAAATAAATTAAAATAAAGGGTAGAAGATACTAAGACTTTGTTATTAACTGGAAGTTTTGTGTTTGAGATTCAGTAATCACTCTTAGAATACACCATAATGAAGTAATTAGATCATTTCCAATTTTTTTATAGCTTTTCACCTATATTTTAGTGAACTTATATTTTTATTGAATTCATAATTTGCTGCTTAAATATTATAACTGATGGTGGAAAATAAAGCAGAAAGTCTTGTGCACAGGACCAGAAGCCAACAAATTAGAGCAGGACTTCAGCCGACTCTTATCAACAGGCAGACTGGAATCTCCAAGCCTCTATATCCCAGGATACTTGTACCCCTCTAATCGCAAAAGTCGCCTTTCCTACAAACTGTGTGGAGCGGACAATGAAAAAGGTAAATTAGATCTACATATTTTCCACATTCACTAAAAAATAATCTATAGTATAGAATATAAGGCGTTATGACATTTGGTAGGCCTATAGTTGAATATGGAGTCCGATAATCTGAAACATAATAAAAATAGTTGTTTTAAAAACACATTAAAAATATATTATTAGAAGACACATGAGTTTTATTATATAAACAGTCATCCACGTCAACACGTATTTTGCACTAAATATTAGGAAATAATAAAATTCTTCCTGTTTAATCAACCAGCCAACTGTACAGAACTCTTCCCAACTTTTACCTCTGAATCTATTTTCTTTTGTTGATTTTCCTATCCATTGCTATACCAATTTTTTTTATCTTTTAATATTTCAGAATACTTGTACATTGAAGTCTCAAGTGTCCAAGGCAACACCTAAATGTTGATGGTGAAAATTCTTTAAAAAATTATATTTGTTTATATAGATGTTCAATATGGATAATATTTGCTACAAAGGGATTCTTAAAGATAAATCAGATAAAAACCAATAAAATTATATCTTTCACATGTGAAAGACTGACAGGAATTAAATCAACTAATCAGAACAGCTGATTACAAATCATCTGGCAGTTTTTTAGCCATATCCGTTAGGGTATAATGAGTTGTTTTCTTCCAAATATTTATTCAGATAATTTAAAGACATACCCTTCAAATATTTGTTCGATGGTGGGTAATATAGCTATTGGCCTATAATTACTAAAATTGTTCTTTTCTTTGCTCTTATATACTGGCCTTATTACCAAAGCTGTCAGGGAATACTCCATTTAATGAGGTGTTTAACATTCTAGCTATCACATGTGCAATCTTTTCAGTAACGTATACTACGTTACATATTTAGCTCTAATTTTGTTACTACCTAGGAACTTGTTGATTTTTATACTATCTATTATATCCTTTTATGGTTTTATAACTGGCAAAGACTATAAAAAATATTTATTTACATTGTGATGTCTTTGGCGTATATCGTTATTTGGCCTATGGGGACATGTATTTATTAGGCTTACAACTCTGTTTAAAAAGTAGCCAGCAAAACCATTTACTATATCATACTTATTCCTTGTTTTGCTCATAGCATCCATTATAACTTCATTTACATTTTTCTTTTTTTCTTCCAAGCAGTAACAGTAACTCAGACACGTAGCTGTACCATTTTATAAGTACTCTGTAATATACGAGGGTAATTCGGAAAGTAAGGTCCGTTTGGATCAGACCGTTTCCTCCCTTGCCAGAATCAACAATGTAACCGTTTGTTGGGTTCCTGGTCATGAGGGGATTCCTGGGAACGAAAGAGCTGATGCCCTGGCCAACCAGGGCTCAGCAACAATTATGACGGGCCCTCAACCATTCTGCGGTGTTCCAAGGTGTGAATCCTCTAGGGTTGTCTCGAAATGGATTCGCGCGGAGCATGGGAGAAGGTGGAGGTTGCATCCGGGTTTGAGAGTGAGTAGAATGGTATTACAGTCACCTTCCTCCAAGGTGGCCTCGGACCTTCTCTCATTAAACAGATCAATGTCTTCTAAGGTCATTGGTCTCATTACGGGGCATGGTCACCTGAAGAAGCATCTACACAGAGTTGGTATCCTTCAGGAGGATCCGCTCTGTGGAAGGTGTAATGAGCAGGAGGAGACTGCTGAGCACCTGCTCTTTGATTGCCCAGCAATAGCAAGAGAGCGGTATGCCATCTTTGGTAGCTTGAACAGGGGTGGCGATTTTTCCCAGGAGGATTTGATAGGTTGTTTTAGGCGGTTTGTTGAACTGCTGAAGTTGTAGACTGGTAGTCCTCATGGTGTTTCCGGGGTGCGCAAAAGGCCCTTGAGGCTTAAGTGCATGGCAGTAGGCCGCCCCAAGGGAAAAAAAAAAAGGTCCGATTCGCGTTAACCAGACAAACAGTAAGCGAGCAGCGAAATGTGCATGCGCCCTGACTCCCGGCATGCATTGCGCGCAGAACAACGCCATTTGCAGTGAAATCGTTGTAGTCTGCTGTTGTCTGTGCCTTTTTAAAATGTTTCAAACTATTGAACGTCCCGCCAACTGTGAAATACGGTCTGTGATACGGTTTTTGACATCAAGGAACGTTTCAGCAGCGGATATTCATCGACAGATAAGTGAAGTGTATGGACCAAATGCAATGAGTGACAGCAAAGTGCGGAAGTGGTTGAGAGCTTTTAAAGATGGATGGGAAAATGTCCATGACAAACCACGATCTGGTCGGCCATCAGTGATCACCAAAGATTTGGTGAAAGCCGTTGATGAAAAAATTCGTGAAGATTGGTGATTCACTGTTTCTTCATTAGCAATAGAATTTTCAAACGTGAGTAGAACCACATTGTTTAAAATTGTATCTGAAATTTTGGATTTTCGCAAATTGTGCTCACGTTGGGTTCTCAGGCTGCTTACTGAGGAACACAAAAAAAGAAGAATGGGTATTGCTCTTGAATTTTTGATCCAATATCATCAGGAAGGTGATAACCTTTTAGACCAGATTGTGACGGGTAACGAGACATGGGTTTCCCACATAACCCCAGAATCGAAACGCCAGTCGATGGAGTGGCGTCACTCGATGTCACCGGTTAATGTGAAAGCAAAACAAACATTGTCCACACGCAATGTTATGGCAACAGTGTTTTGGGATAGACGTGGGATATTGCTAGTCGAGTTCATGGAGCGAGGAACAACAATAAATGCGGCCACTTATTGCAACATTGACTAACCTTAGACAAGCAATACAGAACAAGTGACGTGGCCTATTGACAGCTGGAGTTTCGTTGCTTCATGACAATGCCAGACCCCACTCTGCCAACCAAACCCAAAATCTCATCAAATCATTTTTTTTTTTTTTTTTTTTTTTTTTTTTTTCCTTCTGAGGGAAGAGGACACTTTGTCCCCGCACTTAGTCCTAAAAGGACCTTTGCGCCTCCCTTACTTTTATTTGTGCCCTCAAAAACCGAGGCTTTTGCAAAAACCAATCAGATTTAAGGGCTCCTGTTCTCTGATGTCCTTGGGGCTGAGGAGATATGCTCCCAAGTATCTTTTCCTAGTCCTCTACGATGGCAGGACAATCCAACCAAATGTGCTCTGACTGACTCCTCCTCCTCTCCACAGAGTCTACATTCGCTGCTCCTACTAAGGCCCACCTTCACAAGGTGCTTCCTCAGAGGGCCATGTCCTGTCAACATTCCTAATATCAGTCTTATATCCTCCTTATTCTGGTCTAGGAGAGCTGTCCACCCTTTTGCATAAGGAGAGATAAACATTTTGGATATTCTTAAACCCGAGGCTTCTGCTCCAATTCTTGTATCTTGTCCTCTTTTCCCAATCTTTAACCAGAGCTTTAATGCTGGAGAAGGATATTCCACAACCTGGCTCAGGCCCCACCAATATGGATTCTGCTTCCCTTTTTGGCGAGGATGTCCGCTTTTTCGTTTCCATGAATTCCTTCATGACCCGGCACCCATCCGAGTGTTACTCTGTTATTTGTTGCTAGCTCTGCTAGGGCCTTCCTGCATTCCCAGACCGCTTTCGAATTTAATCGAACAGGTATCCAGTGCCTTCAGTGCAGCCTGACTATCAGAGAGTATAAGGTATGATAATCCTTTTGTCCCCAACTGTGTGAGTCTTCTAGAACATGAATCTATTGCCCATGACCTCCGCCTGAAAAACTGAGGCATGTCTTCCTAGGGGCACAGCCATGTCAACTCCAGGTCCATGTATTCCATATCCTGCCCTTGAGTCTAGGAGTGAACCATCGGTGTAAAACTTCAGGACTCCTTTTTTAGGGTAGGCCTCCCTTTTAATCCATTCCTCCCTACTTCCGATAGAGACCGTGTATGGTTTTTCAAAGGAGTATTTCTTAACCATAGTATCAGATACTTTGGTTAGCATTTCAGCCTCAGGGAAATTTTCCAATATCTTCATGTGGCCTTCTAGGGAGGTAGCATTTATTACCTTTGTTCCTAGAAGCTTCATTGCGCTCATCGCAGCTGTTCTCATCACTTCCTGGCCAAGAGGAGTATAACCCAGAACCGCTTCCATTGCTAGTGTTGGGCAGGAGCTCATTGCTCCCGTGATGCTTAAGCAAGCTAACCTCTGAAGACTCTGTAGCCTTTTTGCAGCTGTTGTTTGTTCGACCTTCGGCCACCACACTAAAGCAGCATATGTGACCATTGGTTTTATTATGGTTTCGTAAATCCAATATATCATTTTGGGTTTTTAAGTCCCCATTTAAATCCAAAGAGTCTCTTTACAGGCCCCAAGGGCCATTATTGCTTTGGATGTCTTGTTTCTAATATGGGAGTTCCAAGTGAGCTTCTCATCCAGGATTAAACCCAGATACTTCACTTCTTTTGTTTGGTTAATGCTGATTCCCTCCAGGACCGGTTTAGCTAGCTGGAATTTCCTTTTCCTGGTAAAGGTAATCATATTAGTTTTTTTGATGGGTTGATCCGCAGACCTTCCCCATGACACCAGTTGCTTATGAAGTTCAGTTCTGTTTGTATTAGGCGTTCCAGCCTGCCAATGTTTTTTCCCTTTAATCATAAGCACTAGGTTCATCTGCATAACATAGTAGCCTTATCCCCCTCTTCTCTGCTTTTCTTAGGAGATCATCCACTACCATCGCCCACAGGAGAGGAGACAAGACTCCCCCCTGGGGGCAGCCTCTTTGGGCCGTGATCGCAGCCGATTCGTCCCCGTACTTGGCTTTCACCTGTCTACTTTTTTAGGAGGGCTACTATCCATTTGACTACGTCTGGGGAAACTCCAAAGCGTTCCATCGCAGTCTTCATGGATTGATATGCTACTCGGTCGAAAGCTCCTTCAATGTCCATGAAGACGCTGACTAGGGCTTCCTTTTTTTCGAAGGTATTCTCCACCTCTCTCACTAAACTGTGGAGAGCAGTGGTGGTTGATTTTCCTTCTATGTATGCGTGTTGTGTGGGACTAAGTGGGGTGCACCAGTAATATTACGTCCCTTATGTGTCTATTTATTATTTTTTTTCCATAGTTTTCACCATGAAGGAGGTTTAGGCTTATGGGTCTGTACGAACTGGGTTTTGTTGGATCCCTGTCATTTTTTCCGCAAGAACACCACTAGTGCTATCCTCCAGTTCTTTGGTATATATCCTAGGGCGAAACTGCTTCTAAATAGAATGCTAAGGGTATTTAATAGAATGTCCAGCCCCTCTTGAAGAAGGGCTGGAAAAACTCCATCCGCCCCAGGAGATTTAAATGGCTTGAACGATCTTATCGCCCATTTAATTCTTTCGTGTGTGAATAGTCTGTTAGACACCTGTCTGGCTTTTGCCACCTCCCGACTGGATCCCCCCCCATATAGAGAATAAGTATCCCCATTACAGTTAGCTGACCCCCCGTGGAAGTGTGTCTCCAGAAGTAGTTCTAAGGTCTCCTTCCTGTTCATGTTAGGTCACCATTGTCCTTTACTAGAGTCCCCATAGGATTTGTATGCTCCGTTTGGAGAGTTTTTTGAAGCCTGGATGCCTCGGGAAGACTGTTAATATTTTTACAGAAATTCCTCCAGGTTCTTCTTTTATTTGTTCTAAGTTCTTTCTTATATTCATTTTGGGCCTGTAGATAAGGGAGCCAGTCGTCTGTCCTTTTTGCCCATTTTAATAATTTCCTCGTTTTGTTTCTTAATGTTTCCAACCTCCCAGTCCACCACGGCACATCCCTCTTCAACCGGTTTTGCCTGGGAGGACAGTTTTTCTCGTAGGCCTTTATTATAGCTTGCTCTACTATTTGTGCAGACCTTTCTAATTCAAATTCATTTTTCTGAAAGGGTTCCTATTTCTTCCAACTCTTCTGCCAGGGGACTCTCTGTTAAACCTCTCCAGTTGGTCGATTTAGGAACCCTGTGGGTCACGTATCTTTTCCCCTATCTCCTCTATGTCGACCTAATTGGACAGTGGTCCGATAGTGAGGCCTCCTTGGAGACGTGCCACCTTACTATATTTATGTTTTTGAGTCCTGTAGATAGGGTTTATGTCCAGGACTTCTTTCCTATTTCTAGTTATAAAGGTTGGGCTTGACCCTCTATTCTCTAACACTAGATCATTGCTGAACATAAACTGTAAGAAGTTCCTCACCTCTCTTGTTTGTGTTCGTACTTCCCCAATACGTGTGGTGAGCATTGCAGTCACAGCTGAGAATGAGGGCCGAGCCTCTGTCTCTGCAGCTCTGCAATAGTCTTTCTAGTTCTTTTGGTTGGTGGGCAGCTTGTTGACGGGTTGGGGAAGTAGGCTGAGGCTATAGTAACCTCTCTGTCCCCTTGCAGTGAAGCCACCTTCACTGTAGCCGCCACCAGATCCCTTGTTATTAGATCTGTAATCGGAAAGACTGTTATTAGTTTTGAGGTTAGAATACAAGTTCTTGGGTTTTCAATTGTTCGATCATAAATGAGATTACCTACCTGAGTTGTCAGTCCTCTGATGCAACCTCTATTGATCCAAGGCTCCTGGATTAGGGCGATATCCAGGCCTGTTGAGATAAACCTTCTTCCCAAGATGTCAGTTGCGCCCTTTGCATGGTGTAGGTTTATCTGTATTAGGCGCATACTTACGCCTTTTTTTTTTCCCACCTCCCCCAGGTGGTCCATCCCCGTCTCTTCTTCTGGATTGCTTGGAGAACTTTATCCCCCTTTTCTTCCTCGAGCCCGAGGCGGATGGTCCTTTGAGCGAAGGTCCCTTCTTCAAGAAGAGAACAGGTGGGTCTTTCTTCTTCGACCGCTGCACACTGGCTTGTGTGGAGTAGACCCTTTAGGTAAGGTATGTACAGATTGCTCTGACACCTTCGTGGCCTCCTCCACTTCCATCTCTTCAGCGGTCATTTTTTCTGTGGTGACCGTCTCAGATTTCTCTGTAGTCCCCTCTTCCCTTGTGGGTTGTTCTATGTTTCCTTGATGTTTTTTTCTTCAGTCTAAGCTGAACTTTCCCAAACTTGTAGCCGATCCAAGGACCTTCCTTCTCAAGTTTGTTCGCTGTAGCGCAGTCCGAACTGCCAGGGTGAGTAGGACAGACTTCCCCTCGTCGCTTCTCCGCAGAACATTCCATTCTCCGACAGATAGCTCTTTGTTTTGTCCTTTTAAGAGCTTCATTTATCTTTTCGGTTGTATCAAGTATACTGTCAGGAAGATAGACAGTCGCGATTCTCGCACGAGGGATTTCTTCCTCTGGTACTATCCTTAGACTGGCCCTCTTCCCAAGGCTTTAGGGAGTCTTGCTTTCCTTTAAGCCATTCTGCTGTTTTCGGTGTTTTCGCAGGTGAAGATTAGAACCCCTTGTCTCCTGTTGATACCGTAGAATCTTGGTAGGGACCCTCCTGTTCCTCCACGATAGCTTCCAGGATGAAGCTCTGGATCTTCTCCATCTGTTCGGTTGTGAGTTAGGGTCTCGGGAAAATTGGAGTGCAAGACCCCTACCCTTATACCAGCTACCGCTTGTTTTGTAGGAAGGTTTCTGGGGTTGTCCAGATTGCTCCTTGCGTTCCCCTTGATTTCCTTCGTTCTTTGTTTTCTTCCTCTGATGGGCCTCCGGAGTGAATCCATCAGAGTGAGGTCTTTTCGGTTTCTTTCCCTCTTTTTGTTTGTTCAATTTTTTATTTCTTTCTTCTGGAATTGGTTTTAAGGCCAATTCCCTGGCTTCTTCTTGGGAATACCCTCTTTTTCGGAAACCAGACCATGCGTTTTCCTGGCGGCTCCACATAACTTAGGCAGTACTGGGAGCTGTCTCTCGACTTTTGCTCCCTCTTCCTTCTGTGATCGCCCCTCCAGTATCGCATCTTCTTCATCGGTTTCGACTCTAACCGAGTCGGAGGCTATTGGACTTCTACTAGGAAGTCCGCCCCTGTTTTTTGGGTTTTGATCAGGATTGCTAGGGTCAGAGCCCATCATCAATCCCTCTGTGTTTCGTGAATTTTCATCCACTTTTTGAGTGCTACAAGAGCTCTCTGGTTTTGTTTGTTTTTCTTTTTAAAATTCTGTACTCATTGTGTTCCCACGAGTAGCGGAGATCTAAAGGTCACCCCAAGCATTGTCCCGCTCTACTTGGGGAAGGCTAGGTTTAAACTGGAGGTCGCCAGGTATCCAGAGTTCGCATAATTTACGACCAAGCTCTCCCTTGATCACGCAGCCCTCGGCATATGCTGTTCCACCTTGGCTTGGATTAACAGAAGGAAAATTAGAATTAGAATAGTTTAAGATAGATTGTTGGGAAGATTACCCGACAGGTGAGAGTAGTGGGAAAAAGAAAGTTAAAAAATTTGGGATAGTTCAACAGAAAGCCCGCCAGATCAGCTCAGCCTGATCGGGAAGTATAAAAGAAGACAAGATTTGGATCAGGCAGTTCCCAGGTGCACGCGCACGAAAAGTACAGCACTCAAGAAGAGAGAAGGTGGCTGTGCGTGTGCTTCGTGGACGCTCTGGCTTGGCACATGTGTTGGGGTATGAAGACCCCGCCACTTCGCACCCAAATCATTTGGTTGGAAACAGCTAGAACACCCGCCATACAGCCCAGACTTGGTGCCGAGCGACTTCCACTTGTTTCGCTACCTAAAAGAGTTCCTAGGCGGGAAGCGCTTCGACACTGATGACGAGGTGAAACAAGCAGTACAAGACTGGTTATCGTCGCAGGCGGTCGACTTCTATGACACCGGCATTCAAAAACTTGTAGATCGTTATGACAAGTGATGAAACAAAAGTGGAGATTATGTAGAAAAATAGTGATTGATGTCAGGAATCAAATAAAACAAGTTTTGTTTAAAAATCTGTTGTGGTTTTTTTAAATAAAAAAACGGACCTTAGTTTCCGAATTACCCTCGTATAATTCTAGATCAGTACAGGTACATTTTGTACTTGGTTACTAAAAGTACCGGGTGCAGGTAGAAGCCATAACAAATAGTAAGAACTAACTTCACTTTCATAGTTGCTCCGTGACGGTAAGATTAAAATATTTAGTGTTTTGAACAAAACATTTAATTATTAGTCTATATATACAGTTAATGTGTGTATTGTAGGTAACTATTTCAAAGTTCCAACAAAATTATTTATATTTAGTCTAGACTAATAGTCTCTATTATTCTATTCTAATAGACAATTAGGCAGTCGTTTATTTTTAAATAAATGCTTTTGGGTCCTCCCCCTCGGTGCGCCCTTGGTAGGCCTGTTGTAGTCCGAGACTGCAGCCAATTAGTAAATATTCTGATGTATAAAGTTTGTGCCGCTTTTCATGTATTAATCTATTTCAATTTAAAATGTTTTAAACACAACAACGCAATACAATCTATTTTATTCTGTTAAAATGTTATATTGTAACAGAATAGTTTACGAATGCTTCCGAGTGAAGAATTCAAATTTTTATAATTGGTTGAATGTAATATATCTGATGTTGATTGTTTATAAAAGTATGTCTTTGATCAAACTCTAAAAACTATGACAAAGTAACATTTTGTTGCAGAAGGAGTCAAACTTCTGTATGGGGGGCAGCAGTTTTGGCAGCAGGTTCAACAGTGCCAGTAACAGTTTTGTGTCTTTCACTGTCATATTTGTTTCAATATTATTGAGTTATTGTGTCAGATAGCACTGCATCATTATATAATTAATGCATTTTAATTTAAAAGTAGTAAGCATTGAAAACCACCTATCATATTTAATGTACGAGTCCTAATTTAATGTTAAATTGTACTAAACATAAATCACTGCAATTAAGAGAGGGTGGTATTGTAACAAAAATTATATTTTATTGAATTGTATTTAGATAAAAATAAGCTGTCACTTCCTCTAAAAAACAAACAAAAAACTAGTCTTTATCACATTTCTGTGGATATTGTACATAATAAATTTGTAATATTTGTAAAAAATATAAATACTTGAGTGCATCCTGATAATATAAAATTAAATATAAAAATCGTGTTATTATTTGTTCCTGAATATTATCAAAAAGTTGAATGATTCGAATGGTTACATCACAAACTCTCCAAATGTTTTAGGAACATAATTTTAGTGGAAAAGTACACAAAAACTAATTGTTGTTAAGTTTTTATTATAATATTTTAATAACAGAATAATTTATATGTGATCTACATTATAAAACTGGCACACAAAGAGTCTCATTGGATCTTTGCTGAATTATACTTCAGAAGAGCTCTCTTTTATTAACGTTATTTTACTTAAAGTACATTTGGTGATTAGTGCGTGAATCCTATAAACCTTCTTACTAGTTGGTTAGCTAGTAGGTAAAAGTGCATTAGTAACACTGTATATGAGAGAAGTAATCCTGAATGTAGCAAGAACTAACCAAGACAGGACAAAGGTCTACGCTAGTGTAAGACTAGAAACACAATATTGCACTTTCAATTCATCATATAAGCTTTTATGAAAATGAATCTTGTTATACAACATGCCGGGATGGATATTTTAAGAAGGAAACTGTACAGCAGCTGAGAAGATAACGGCTGGCAGACAGGCCCTTCTGCTTAAAAAAAAGGAAGAGACCCTTGACTAACGAAGAAAACATAATGTGAAGAATGTACAAGCAAAGGCTAATATACTTTCTTCCCTCCTTCTTTTCCTTCCTGTGTTACCAAAATTCACACTTTTCCTGAAACAGAAACATTTATTTTAATTTTTGTTCTGCTCAGAATGTGTTTAATTAAGAGTCTTGTATCTACAGTATCAAAAGCCAATGTACAGGCAGATACTTTTGTGAAATTCAATCATTAGGCTAAAAGATTATATAAAACATATATTTCCACTGAACAAAAAAAACAAAATCAATGTTTTAAAACCTCCACAGTAGTTTCTCTTAAGGGGAGTCGGACATGCCTATCTTACCCATGTTAAATTTGCATATTTCATGTCCCTTTTTCTCAAAAAACTGTTCACAATAGAGCTATGAACTTTTTACTGTGGTTTCTGTACATCTTTGTCTTGTGATTGATAACTTTTAGTAAGAAAATATTAAAACCTTTTTTTTAATAGTTTACCAAATTATATATAAATAATTTGTTTAAATATATGTGAAATTTCTTTTTTGTTCTGTATAATATTCAACAGAGTTTCACAAAAAGTTGTCAATTTGTACATCTATGTGTGTTATATACGTGGTAAAAGTTTCACCTTGAATCTTTAACAGTTTTTGAAAAAAAGGTGTATGAAATATGTACACATATCAGTAACAAAAACTACTTTTCGGAAAAACGCATTTAAAGATAAAAAATACTTTTATTCTTACTTACATGTTACTTGTGGTTTTTTAATATAATCCAGCATCATAAGATGGTTTTCCAGGGCCTTCTTCCTCCCTATACCACTCTTCAAACTGTCTTTTTGCCTTGGTTCTTGACTGACGGGCTTTCTTTTGAAGTTCTAACAGTTCTTTCTCCGATTTTTGGATGCGCACTATGTCAATGTTTTTTAAAGCAATGGCAATGCTTATCATGGTCATACTCTTCCCCATCAGCTACAGCCTTTTGAAACTTGCACCATGAATCTGGGTCTTTAGGACACAGCCCGTGGTTAGAATTTTTATTAGAAGAGTAAACATGAAAATAGCTTGCCCAGACTGCCTGCTTCATTTCATTTAGGGTGACACTTGTATGCCTTCTAATGGCAAGGCCATAATATTTCTGAAGAGTTTTCATGGCCTCTTCCGTGAGGCGATCTCGTCCAGAAATACCTTTACCGTCTGACAGAGTAGTATGTGCAAGTTTTGTTTTTAGTGTTGAAAGTCTTTTGTACATTCTTTTCTGTACGTGACCGATACATTCTAATTTAGTTATTGTCACTTCATCCCCATAAACTTTATCCTTGCTTCTGTGTCAAAACCTTTAGAGTCACCGTCCCCTAAATACTTCACATACTTGACATTATGTAGTTGTTCGGACCTACAAAAAATTGTTCTGGCACCATGAACCTCCATACCTCCACTTGTTCCAATATAGTTTGCCTTGGAAGGTTCATGTATGTTCTGATTCTTTTTAGGACAAGAACAGTGCTTACTCATAACAGCAATGTCAACAACATGGCCAGTATCTACACTAGTTGCCGATACTACACCATTTAGGGAAACATGTCCTCGCTTTTGCCAGGTGCCATCTAACCCTACACAAATGTCACGTTGACCGTCATTCTTTTCCACAGTTTCCTCTATACCTTCAGATATAGACTCTTTAGCAACTTCAGTTACAGCAGGAACAATGTGTGCCATATATCTAGAAAACTTGGCCAATGGCTTCTTCAAGTTCATAACTGCACAAAACACAATAGTAATAGCACTTTCTTCAAGTATGTATGTGCTCTAATGTACATCTCTTGATACTGAGTAATTAAATATTAATACAGTAATTTTAATTTAAAATAAAAATTTTTATTACTTTTTAATTCTTACCAGCTTTTTACTGTAAATTTTAAAATAATGTTATCAAAATAAAGGTGTATTATTTTGATATTTGAATAGCATATTATCTACAATTTGCTATGCAAATAAAAATCCTCATTAACAGTGTATGTTCATTGTACATTCAGCACCATTCATTATTTTACTTAGCATAATATATTTGTGATCTCCCAAGGTTCATACCCCCAAACTATCAGTATTGGTTAGGAGATCCACACTTTCCACAGCATCTATCATACTACAAAGAAATTATATTGGCCGTAATAGAACATGACGTATTTTGTATTGCATTATTATATTTTGTATGTTTAACTATTCATTACGGCCAATTCATAAGTTGACTTTGATTTTAATCTGTAAAACCGTGTGAACTTAAGTTTAATATGTCGACTGCAAAATAACCATTTATGTCAGGCTCAGTATGAATGACTCTGCATAGACCCACAGTGTATCTGTGTGTCAAATCAGAGATTTGAAAAAGTCCAGACAAGTAGAAAGCTCTTATTTGAGAGGGAAAATTAATAGTTTCATATGTAACAAGAGAGTTTCAGTTATGTGGGAATACATGGTGTTATTCAATCAGTGTTTAACACCTTTACTGTGGTTCTATATTGTGATGAGTGATATTAATTAACCTATAACACAGCACGTGCAGTATGGCATCTGCATAATCAATCTGTTAAAGTAGCTACTGTATAATAATTGGCTAGCTATAATACGTGTAGTTAACACCTTCATTTTAGCCACATACTGAGTGATCTTAAGTAGTTAACACCACAGTATGTGCACTATGACGTCTGTGAGGTCAACATGTTACACTTGGTCTAACTAACCCAAAAGTAGGTTTATCACATGTTTATAAGTTACTAAAAATGACATATGATACACTTCACAATGTACTCTGGTTAGTTATTAATCTTTTTATCCTGTGTGTTTTCTCATGTTGTCCTGTATTGCCAATATGGTCACCTGTAAGACCAATGTAACCAGGGCTACTTCCTTGACAAACAGAAATCGGGACTCCTAATGAATAGACGTTTATCATTTTCAATACCAATTTAGTGGTAGAGTAAATTAGGTTGAGTTTCACACCAAATTTAAATCCTATAGTTGGTTATGATCAATAGTTATTGTGCATAGAGATAGATGCAGGAATTGTATTTCATTGTCAGCAACTAGGAGAAGCTTCTCTAAACGTTAAGCCAACAAATATTGTATCATTTACCAGAAAGAGAATCTTTGAGCCAGATCAACCTATTCTAAAAGTGCTATAATAATGAAGCCAATTATTATTTAGGAGTTATTATAGATAGTAAGTTTATTATGGAGTTATTTACAGAACATTAGATCTAGAGCAATAAAAGCTTTAAGAACTTGTACAATACTTTTTGGATATACATAGGGATTAAATCTAAGATGATTTAACTTTAAAGACATAATAACAGCAAAGAAGCTGCAGAGGCTGAAATGTGCAAGTATCATTGTCTGACTGTAGCACTGGAGGCTGGTATGTACACAAGTTTATTCTGGGACAGAAGGTGAAGAAGCAACTGAACTAAGTACAATAAGTAAGAAGAAAATTGAATAAGTCTACTTTCTCTGAATGGCATTTGCAAATAATAAATAATTTACTGATAAAAAAAATAAATATGTCTTACAGTATAGTAAATAAATACTCCTTTGATGAACGTTCATTATCATTTAGTGAAAAAGTAGAGATAAACAGCATGTAAAGGAGGTCTACCCCAAGAAAGATGTTTTGAAATGTTAATCTAATGGTTCATGCCCTGGTTCAAGGGCTGGTTTTTGTTGTATGTGGACCAGGAGCCAAGCTGAAGGAGCCCTCAAGAAAGCAAGCCAAGATATTTGAAGCAGAAGTCATAGCAATTAAAATGTCCCCCAGAATGGTTATCCAGAAAAAGTTAAATGTACTGAATATTAATACTATCTGCTAATCAGATTTAATGGTGCTGAACGGATGTCGATACTTTTGAGTCAAGGGAAGTATGGAAATGCAAGAATGCTCTAATTGCACTGGCTGAGAGAACACAGTGGTCATTGGTTGGTTGCCGGGTCATGATGGCATTCCTGGAAATGATATAACAGATGTACTAGCCAAGAAAGGCTCTGATAGCATTTTTTTAGGTCATACTGTGAGGTTTCCTTTTCATAGACCAGAATTCTAGTAAATTTGTGGGGTGGAGTAAGGCCTCAAGGTCTCAATA
Source organism: Homalodisca vitripennis (assembly GCF_021130785.1). Classification (NCBI taxonomy): domain Eukaryota; kingdom Metazoa; phylum Arthropoda; class Insecta; order Hemiptera; family Cicadellidae; genus Homalodisca; species Homalodisca vitripennis. The sequence goes on from NW_025778677.1 coordinate 22,577, forward strand.
CAAATAACAATTTTTATCTGCCCTTATTCTAAAGGCTGGACTATCACCCTAGACCTAAGTAACTACCAATACCAGATTGGTTGAGTTATGATTGGTGCTTGAAATGTTAAGAGAACATGACCCTTTTCGAAAACATCTTATAAAAAGGGGTTTAAGGCAGGTTGATGAATGCAGACTCAATAGAGAAGTAGAACAATCAACAAAATATTTATAATCTGAATTCCCTGCTATTTGTGTAACAGGTTAATGTACTCAGAGGCTTGCTTTCTGAGCCTAAGAAAGATTAGAGAACAGGAATCCATACACCTCATAGGTTTTTGCAGAAACCACAGATTTAAAGAGTAAACCAAAGTAGGTTAGGCTGCACTTTCAGGACTAAGTGCAGGGTGTTAGACCTATCCTTCATAGAAAAATATTTCATTGTTGGCTTTAAAATCTATAGGTTGTTTTTGGCAAAGGAATACTGGTTACTAATTATATTTTGAAGTATACCATTATATTCTTAAGATATCTTAAGAGCAGTGTTACAAGCATTTTGTGTGAGGGTCGTAAATAAAGAACCACATATAACGGCTTCCTCACCTCAGTGTTAAGTATGTTCCTGGACATAATTACTCACTTCTTTTGTCCAGTAGTATGAACGTATATACACAATACATACTGTATATCTTTACTTTATATATATTATAGATCATAAAGATGAAAATTAAATTTCAAGTTCATAGAAAGTTAATTACAGAGACATTTATAGTTATTTGATTTCCAGGTGTACAGTTTCTCAAACACAAAAAAATGAAGAAAGATAAAACAAATTCATTCAGTGACCAGACATATTTAAAATGGTAATTTAGTATACAACCTTAAGATGATATAAATGAAAATTAGCAATCATTTATATGTCTATAGTTCTATTAATTGGGAAATATGTAGTGAAATTGATCATAATTGTTTTTTTTTTATAATTACTTTTATTTGAAATATTGATAATTATATGTGTTTTGTTACACAAATATACCTCTCTCGTATTATGTTAGTATTTTCTAATATGCATGAATACAAAATCAGATTTAAATTAAAATGAAGGATATTTAAGATGAAATGTATGTAAAATCTAAGTCTACAGTCAGTTGTATTTTATAATATGTTTAAGCTACTTGATATTTGTACCTGATATATTTGTACTTGTTGGAATGTATAGGTCCCCATCGTCTGACGTATATGAATTTTTGAGCAGACTGGATATTCTAATTGATTATATTTTAGCAAAATTTAGAAATATTCTGATTGTAGGTGACTTTAACATTAATGTTTTACTTAACAAACCAGATAAAATTGAATTGAATAATATTTTAAAAAGTCATGGATTGAAATACTTAGTGAACTTCCCAACCCGAGTAACTGTGGACTCTGAATCTGCTATAGATAATGTTTTTACTAATATCCCTACAAGTAAAATAAAAGTTGAAGGGATTATAACACTGCTATCTGATCACGATGGCCAATTAATTGACTTGTTAAATTTGAAAAAATCTACAACTGAAAACATTTCAATATCAGAATTTAAGCGTGTCATATCCAAAGAGAGTGTTGAAACGTTTAATTCTTTTCTGGAGAAGGAAAACTGGATCCAAATATATTTTGCAAATTCGAACCTTAAGTACAAAATTTTTTATGATATATTCAAATATTATTTTGACTTATCATTTCATTTTAAAACAATTAAGGGAACAAAAAAGAAAAACGAATGGGTGACAGTTGAACTTAAAGATGAAAAACAAGAGTTGACTGAAATATATAAAATGGCAAGACACAGTAAAAATAATAATTTGTTTAAGTACCTGAGGAAAAGAAATAGGATTTTTAAGATGAAACTAAACAAAACCAAGAAAAACTATTATGATCATAAAATAAAAATTGCCAAAAATATTTCAAAAGCGTCTTGGGAAGTAATAAATTCTGAGATTGGAAATAAGAACCATCATCAGTCTGAAAATATCACTCTAACAATTGATAATAACTTCTACACTGATCCTTTTATTATAAGTAAAAAATTCAATAACTACTATGTTAATGTAGTAAATTGTGTGGGGAGTAAACAATCTCTGGATAGCATGAGTTACCCACTTGATCAAATTAGTTACCAAAGACATAATATCTTTCAACCAGCATTTTACCTAAAACCAGTAAGTGAGTCTGAAATAGAACATATTATAGATTCTCTAAAAAATAAGAGCTCTTGTGGTCATGACGAGATACCGATTTCAGTAGTAAAAGCGGCTAAAAAAAATCTATCTAGAGTTTTAAGTCATCTTATTAATTCTGCATTTGTTACTGGAAATTTTCCAAACTTATTAAAAGTTTCAAAAATAATACCAGTCTTTAAAAAAGGAAGCAAGCAAAACATTTCAAACTACCGTCCCATATCTCTGTTATCTAATATATCCAAGATTTTTTAAAAAGCCATCTATAATAGATTAGTAGAATACTTAGAAATGAATCAAATGTTGAATATTGCCCAGCACGGATTTCGTGCAAACAAATCAGTAATTACAGCGGCCACCTCATTCTTAGAGTCAGTAATTGAATCAACCGATAAGGGGGAGAAGACAGTAGGAATTTTTATGGACCTGTCTAAAGCGTTTGATAGTGTTAAGCATGATGTACTTCTTGATAAATTACAAAAAATGGGTGTTACAAAAACGTCATTCAAGCTCTTTGAATCTTATTTATCAAACAGAAAACAATTTGTAGAATTATCATACATTCAAAAATAACAAAAAAAATAAAATTCATTCAGATTTGCAGTTAATAAAATTTGGAGTACCGCAAGGGAGTATATTGGGTCCAATCCTGTTCTTATGTTACATAAATGATATGCCACAAATAATAAACAATAATAAAAACCAATACTTAACCTTATTTGCTGATGACTCAAATTTAAAATTTTCTGCAAAAACTCTTCAAGAACTAGAGCGGAATATAGCACAAAAATTGGCATTAGTTAACCAATTCCTAAAAACAAATAATCTGACTTTAAATATTGAAAAGACTAAATTTGTTGCCTTTGCTACAAAACAGAATGGAAATACTGACAAACCAAGGGTACTATATAATACGGATTTAGTTGAAGAAGTAAATACAACAAATTTTCTAGGGCTGAAAATTGATAAGTTCCTTAGTTGGGACGACCATGTAAAACATGTAATAAGTAAAGTTAACTCAGGAATTTATGCACTTAGACAAATGAGATATCTATGTAATAACCAAATGTTAAAATCAGTCTATCATGCACATGTTCAGTCTCACATATACTTTGGAATAAGTCTATATGGTTCAACATCAAAAAAAACTTGGATAAACTACTTAAGCTACAGAAAAAAGGGATTCGTATTATGTTAAGTCTGAAAAATAATGATTCTGTGAAGGAATATTTTACAAAATTAGAACTTTTGACTGTATATGGAATGTACATATATGAAACAATCTTAATTGTAAAAACTGATTCAAGTGTAATTAATGACATACACCCTCACAACACCAGATGGAAAAATACTATAATAACAGAGCACCATCGACTTGAGTTATATAAAAAGAAACCAAATTACATTGGAAAAGTATTTTTAAGGCGTTTGCATGAAAATATTCTAAAGGAAAATGATATTAATATTTTTAAAGCCAAATTAAAAAAGTATATTATAAGCCTTAGTTTATACTCGTTGGAGGAATTCATGTCATTAAAAAGACCAAATTAGCAAATATTTTTAGTAATAAGATTGGCCATATGTATGATGGCATTTTGACACTATTCTTGTACATTTGATGTATTCAAATGAATAAAGATATTTGATTGATTGATTGATATTGAAGAATTTTGAATTGGCGCCAAGCGGTTGAAGTCAGAAACTGCGACTATCAATTTTCGGTGAACTACGGAAGGCATCACAACTTAGAAGTGAGTCGCGACAAAATAATGGTATCGATTTTTAACAATACTGTTTTTGTTATCATTAGTCTATGTCTAGTGACAATAAAGTGTAATTAATTGATTACTATTCTGCAAAAAGTTGATGCTAAACTAGTGTCATTTTCTTTTAATTTATTAGTATAAAGCCAACTTTATGAATTTTCGTTAGTATCATTCCCTTGTCACGATCCCTAACTGATTTTTAATGAATATGTGATATTATTGTATTTAACTATTACACTAAATCGTGTTAACGAATATTTTATACTTTCATTCACATTAAGCTCATGTATGAATACACATATGCATTTCATTTAAATGTGTAAAAACACTGCACAAAGAATTATTATATAAAAATATTTACAATATCCAGAACAGGCAATTCAAGCCTTGGATACTTTACTCAAAATGACAATACATAAATTGGTCAGTCTTGTTTTTATATATAATAATTGTATTTTAGAACATCGTGTAGGCATAGGTTATATTTTTCAAGAAAATTATATTCTCTATGTATAAATGATGCTTTCTTGATTACACAATCGAAGAACATAACCGTAAGTTTTCATTTTCGTATCACATTCACGACCCTTAGAGGAGCATGGAGTAGAGCCCTAGGTCAGTTGTGTCACTTTCCTTCGTGTAGTAATCTCTAAATTTCTTGTTTGTGCTGAGAGGTTAGAAAATAAAACAAAATCATATTATTGTTTTAAGTGAAGTGTTTTTTATTAACAGACTATTATGAACTTTGAAGACTATGAAACACTTCCTACCACCGATGTTTCAACACACATGACTGCTGGAGCAATTGCAGGGGTTATGGAACATTGTGTGATGTACCCCCTCGATTCTGTAAAGGTAATTGATCAGTTTATATATATATATTAAGGGTTTTAAATATTGTATTAATCTAAAGACAAGACATAACTAGTTTATTTTGATTGTCATCATTATCATATGTTTGAAGGTTAAATATAAGTAGGCTACAACTTTCACTACTGAATTTAGCTTACCAAAGTATAATTTAAAGTATTGTAAAGGAGAGTGATGGTCCGGATTTTGGAAACAAGTCTAAAGCTTTGTAATACCTTAGGCCCAAAGGGCTAATATCAACTATTTGAAGAATGTCAATTTATGGTATTTGTTAGTTCGGATAGAGACAAATCATAATATTTTTTTGTACGGAACATTGTTCATCTAACTGATCTTCAGTTGCCTTATTCAAAGCAACTTGGATTATGGCAGCACCTTTGATTACAATTATCTCTATTACTCGACTGTCCAAATACTGATAGTATTAACAGTTGATTGTTAGACAGGTAGACAGCTGGGTAAATGTTTATGTCACGTAATTAATTGATTTTTTTTGGGTAAGAGTACGAGTCTACAGTGTAGTAAGCAGCCACCACCACTATCAAAACTAGATTAAATTATCAATTAGAAATACCTAACTATTGAATAAAAACAATTCTAATTATCGTTATTTACAATTAATTATTTCAGCTCTTTTAATGTATTGAATAACAGTATTGTTCCAAATTAATTTAAGCAAAGTAATATTATTTGTGTACTATTTGAATAAAGACATAGCCTAGTTACAATAGCAATGTAAATATATTTGTCACAAGCTGTCATGTACGTCTATCCTTCAAAATAATTAAAAGTAACTAAATGTTACACTGTTTAGCTTATAACATTTTATAAATACACATAACCTAAATAGTTTTTATTCATAATTGAATTATTACTTTTTTAGATATAAAACAGCTGAACTATACAGTACAGTAATTTAAAATACACAACATAATTTGATTTGCCATTTTAGTTTCAGTGGTAATTCTAAGCAATATATGGGTCAACCTCGATTTTTCTCATATTACAATATAATGTTCCAATAGTCCATTAGAAAAGGAAATGACTAGAATTTCTTGCCGGAAAGCAGTTATAGGGAGCAGGTAACTCATATTACAATATAATGTTCCAATAGTCAATTAGAAAAGGAAATGACTAGAATTTCTTGCTGGAAAGCAGTTATAGGGAGCAGGCAACCGCGAGAATTACCTATTAGTGATCAGGGGCACTGACGTGATCTGGGCTTCAAATTTGGAACTACTCGAGTTAATTTTTTTCTAAAAGAGCAAGCAGCGCGAAGCGCTGCGCAGCGGGCAAGCATCGTGCGTGATCTTCATCTATACTGAATTGATTCAGGCCAAAGGAATGACACAGATTCCTTTACCAGATTTTTACGGAGATTTTGTATTGGGCGGATTATATTGGTTTACTTTGCTTTCCAGCATGTAATTATGTGTTTAAAATTGTTTTACATAATTTACCTACATTATATTGTAATATGTAATAACAATTTATCAGAAATTTTTAATAAAAAAAAGGATAACGCACGATGCCTGCCCGCTGCGCAGCGCTTCGCGCTGCTTGCTCTTTTAGAAAAAAAATTAACTCGAGTAGTTTCCAAATTTGAAGCCCAGATCACGTCAGTGCCCCTGATCACTAATAGGTAACTCTAAGCAATATATGACCGTCTGGCGGTTGCCTGCTCCCTATAACTGCTTTCCAGCAAGAAATTCTAGTCATTTCCTTTTCTAATTGACTATTGGAACATTATAGGCCTATTGTAATATGAGAAAAATCCAGGTTTGACCCATATATTGCTTAGAATTACCGTTTCAGTGGTTAAGATAATCATGAATACCTGTCGGTGATTTGATTGTGGTGGTGACCACTTATTATACTGCAGCTGATTACAATGAATGGACCCAATTTTTTATATCAATATTTTTATAATCAAACTATATTGCCTATTTACATCAATGTAATCAATCAATACTGATTTAAAATTGATATCATCAATTAAATTTAAAATAGAAATGAACATTATCTGTACGGTACCAAGTTAAAATGCATTTACAAATTGTAAAGATATTATCATCTACTTTAAAACTGATTCACCTTAATAAAAATTGTGGTTAAGTATATAAAACTAAACAAAACAACATTTAAAGATGAAAACTGTGTTTTTCCCATTTCTTGTTATCAATCAGTTTGTTTTATTGTTGATTGATAGTTATGTTATTCCGTACGCAAAATGTACACAATTACACTTAGTGATTAAAACCGGGTCTGTTTCTCATACACTACCTGATTTAAAAAATGGAAAGTATGTCTAAAGTGTTAAGCGTAACAGTATTAAAGAAAAAAGGTGAGGAAAGAAGAAGAATTCCCGCATGATAGAGACAATTTCTCAAGGTAGGGGATTCCTTAATATCCTTAACTTCGACCCCAAATACTTAATACATTTTATTATAAAATTATTGCAAAACTAGCCTATGAGAATAACAGTAAATAAACATTAGGCCACTTTGTTCATAACGCTATCAAAAACTTACCAATTTATTAGACTGTCTTGCCTATCCGAGGGCCAACCATCCTACCCGAAGGGCCTATCGCCATACTTGAGAACCATCTGCCCTACCTTAGGGCTTAAGATGCTACCCAAGAGAGATTTCCTTCTTTTTAAGGGGTAATGTTTTATTTAATTAGTAAATCCTTGTTATTCTGGTCACTTTTTGAGCATTTTCAAATACCACCCTACCATAGGCCATTCCACTTGTTTCCGTTTAAGCATATCTGTTTTTATGAGTCATATGGCTTTTGTTGTAATTAATGAAAAATATTATTTATATGTAAAATGTTCATACATTTGAAGATTCAATCAGAGAATCAAAACTATAAAAGTATCAAATATAAAAATGTGATGCCTTTTAAACTTTACTTGAAGTAAAGATCATTAAGAATAGTAAGAGATCATTGTATCAAATTTTGCCATGAAAGATATAAGATATTGGGGTAGGGTACGATAAGCGGACCCGGTTTTTTAAATCGAAATTCGCAAACGATATTACTTAATCATAACCACCGATATAATCAATCGATACTGATTAATTATTTTGAAAAATTAACTTAAATAATCTATAACAACAGCTGTAAACACTTTCAAATAATACACGTAAGGTCTCAGTGTTACATAAGTAACATTTTAATATTCAAAATGGCAGTCAATTTCAGAAAACAAGGAGCAAATATGGTCGTCTTCAGTTTTCCTAATTTTGGTTATAATAATTTTTTTTCATCACTGTAAATATTAAATTCATGTTTTAATGTAAAACATACGATTGTTATTGAGGACTACTATAGATACTTTTATATCGATTGATAATCTAGGATTTGAGAAGCGAACATTTAGGTATCGATGATTACATTCTACGATATAAAAAACCGGGTCCGCTTTTCGTACCCTACCCAGATATTGCAATGTTCTGTAAGCAAATTATATTTTTGATGTGTAAATATGAGGAAAAGTATAAATTGTTATAATTACTATGCATTAAAATGATGTAAAACAATTTTCTAAAATAGTATGTTTCTATAGACCTTTGTATAGACAGAAATAGGCTATAGTTATGCAAACTTAAATAATAAAAAGAAAATCTGACATTGTTTCTTTTCTATTAAAATGATTAATCTATTTTTATACTCGATTGGGATGTAAGTAAAAGATGCGTATATAATCTTACCTCCATGAAATCCAAAAAGAACATTTATTAATGCTTGATGTATAAGTGATCACAAATAGGGGCGTAGAAAGTGGTGATCTAAACAAACAAACAACTAAAACAGCCACAAATTATGATGAAGTATCCTGTCCATACACCCATCAAAGCAGCGATTCCTTGGTGCTGGTGTATTATTTGTGACAGATTCATAGTAATTTAACTTTACAAGACCAATTAATATTTTATAGTAGAACAGCTGATAGTAAATAAATGTGAAACAAACCAGTGTTGTTAGTCATTAGTAGTAAAAGAGGTTATCATCAGACATAATAATTACTGATAAACAAATTGGAGTATTAATTTAAAGTGCAGTAGTCAACCATTTTGTACAAATGGGTAAGAGTAAACTGTTGTGAACATGTCTGATAGTATAGGAAGTGAATATCTAGGTAGAAATATGGTTGCTGGAGCTGTAGCTGGGGTTATGGAGTTGGCTGTGATGTACCCAATAGACACTGTAAAGGTGGGTCCATTCATCTATTGTTCAATACAGTTAGGACGTAAACAAGACCAAATCACCAGTCTAAATTGAACAAAATTAGAACAAATTAATAATTAAGATTTATTTTTAACATACTATTGGTTAGTGTGGTCAAACTGATGATTATTGTCTCCGTACTTTTACAAATTAAGACATTTTTTTAGATTAAAAAAGAAAACTTCTGCTAAGCACCATAAAAAATTATAGGCAAAATATGATTTTTCTTACAAGTCTTGTAAATAATTATAATTATAATGGGGTTTTTAAGTACATACTGTTTTGATATACAGTCAGGAATGTGTCATACCATGTGTTGTGTAACAGTTTTTGCTGAGGTTGCATGTTTCAAGTCTAAAGCTAATTTCAGTCTCATGATGTCCTACGGACAGATAGACAGACATCTAAGATACAGAAAAGAATTTTTTAAATCCCCCTGGTAGACAATAAGAGAAGTTGTATCAACCTACTGAGTATTATGCTTTAATGATGCTCAGCCAAATTCCATGGTTGGACATACACCATAACAGGATTCATTATATTAGAGGAAATGAAGTTTCACACAAAATTGAAACTGTACTAATGAAATATTTCTTAATGCTTTCTACACAGCAGTCTATATACTCTCAGGAAACATCTCCTGCCATAACAAATATTTATTTAGTGTTGTAAGGGTTAATCTAGCCACATAATACATTTATAGGGGGTTCATTAAGTTAGGTGTCATAGCAGTGTTTAAATAATAAATGTTTCTTTGAGGCAGAGCTGGTACTATAATGTAGAAGTGCACTGAAATCAAATCTTGTCACTGGCTTTAGACATTACCTTTCCACTCTATTATTTTTTTTATATGAATAAGCTAATAAATCACCTGTCAATGCAGACCCTAAAATATAAAATGAGTGCTATACTGATGAATCTGATTTCCTCATAAGAGAGCATCATACTTAATTGTCATAGAGTATAATTTGTTAGTAAAAATTAACTTATCAGCTTGGTAATTAAATAAAAATTTATTTCAACAATTAAAATTAAAATCATATATTCTTGAAGTTTTTAACTAGTCCATTTCAAAAGCTCTTCAATTATATTTTTTAATTATTTGTATAAATGTGACAGGAAACTCATTTTATTCAATAGATGATTGTTCGAGTGTCAAATAATTTTCAAATACCTACCTTTTAAAAAATTTTTAAAACCTCCAAACTTTAAAGTCATATAAAAATTGTGATTTTGTCTGATGTTTTCAGCATATTATAATTTCTAATTACTAGCACAAGGAGGGCTTTTAGCTCTGGATTTTTTTTGAATTGACCTAAAATAAAGAATCTAATAATTAAACCGAAACATCTGAATAGCAAAGTGAGACAATAATAATTTATAGCAGAATCAACACTGTATGATGATTTCAATGATTGTCATCACTTTGTTGGTGCTGGATACTGGGAGTTTGTTTTGGGAGCATCATAAAAGGAAAGTATGTGGCTGTTAAAATTTTGGGGTTGACTTTTAACGTAGACTTTCAAATCTTATTTTTTTAAATTCTTTCCAACTCTTATTTTTTTAATTCTTTCCAAATTTTTATTTTTAAAATATTTTCTGTTTTGGCCCAAACGTCTCCAATTTACTGTTCATTCTTACAAAACTCTTTTATTTAATACGACAACAGTAATAATTGTGCAAGTAATATATAATTCATTATGACATATGATATATGAGATGTGTTAGTTCTCTTAGTATTAAAATCCTTTTATTTTATTCATGCTTAGTTAATAGCTAGAACTGACATTGAACTACTACAACGCAAGGCTCAAATAGAATATAAAATGCCCAAGCCACCAAGCACTATTAAATAAAAACTAAAGTACACTTATATTTATTAACCTAGGCACTTATATTTATTATAGGGCTTGAAGTTGAACACTTCAAAGATAAATGTTATATTTACATTTAGAGACAGTCACACATTCGTCTTGAATTGGAACAGTTAATCTTTTCCAGGTGGACCTCATTCTATTCTAATTTTAACTTAAGTTTTTATTAAAAAGGCACTTACTGTAAATGATCAATACAAAATATTAAAGCATTCTTGATGTACTTTTATATTGTTGGAACATATTGGGAGAAATGATGCAATAATCACTCTTATTGTATTTGTTCATGGAGATATGAAGGTTACCAGTAGATCAGTTTAGTTGGAAGCAAAACAACCAGTGTCCAAAACAGATTAAAAACCAGGTCAAATCAACATATTTGTTTCAAGACTATTCTAATAGTTAAATGTTATTAAACTCTGTTTTAGTAATTGATCAGCTAAGAGCTTTATTTGTTAATGGAGGTGTTTAATCCATACTAACAGTTTGAAGGGAAATGTCAATTGGACATCTTGGATGTATTATTCATGAGACCCTAGTGACACCTGGAGTTTGCGTGTGCCACTGCCATCTTTATCAGAACACTGTGGTTCCTCTCACAGCCGGTTTGATCAATGAACAAGTGAGATGACCTTGAGGGCTGGGCCACGAATGAGTAGAGTGGCTGCTATTATGTTACGAAGCTTTGCACAATACAAATTGCAGCGGAAAATAGAGCACAATAATTTGCAGTAATTTCCTTTCCATTTTGACCCATTCTTATGTTTAGTGAATAGCAAACTACCAAGACTACTGATGTGCAAAAGACACTTTAGAGAAGTTTAATGTTCAATAATTCAACAGTACATAGTTAATTTAGTCAAATTGACTTGTTCTTTCCTCTACTATCTGCATAGAAATAGTTTTTTCCTTGTAATTACCCATTTACCCATTGTGGTGTAAAGATAAAAGATAAGAAGTTAAATTGTTATCTATAATTGAACATACTACTCTAGTTTATGCCAGTATCAGTCTGCAATAACACATCAATTTTTAATTGATAAGCTATATTTATATATGTAGCTTGAAAACTGTATGGTCATATATTTCTGATGTTCCTTTGTTAGATTTCAAAGTAGATATTGCGCTCTGAATTTCTTTATCTTTAATTACTGAACTATGACATAAAACTCAAAAACATAATTTCTAAAAAAATACCCAATGGTAAAAATTACAGTGATCAAGATAGACAGTTCAAACAATACAATAAATATTATACTAGTGTAAGTAAACATAAATTTGTTTCAACCATTTAAGTATTTTTTATGCAAATGAAACCCTGTAAAAACTAGGAGTCAACGTTCCTGGTGATGTTTTTACTAACTAGCCTCCCATTTTGCATAACTGTAATAAAAACTAATTAAGTTGAATGACTAATCAAAATCATAAGAGTTTTATAGTACATATGCTTTTAGTCATTTTACAGTTTGTAATGAAATTAAAATGCTTTTATTAAAGAGGTGGAGTTAGGGCTATCAAGTTCTCTCTAACATTCAACCTCATATACTATATATGTAGTGAATTTACAATAGTTTGATACAATTGCGGTAAATTATTAACTTATTGTTTAAGTAGAAAATAACGAAAATGCAAAATGAAATGATATATATATATATAATTAAATGAATTCAAAACTTAATATACAAAAGAACAACTTTTTATGTATTATGATAAATAAAAGAAAAATTCAAAATGAAGAGCAAGAAGCAAAGACACATTCAATCACTCTAACACACCGATTGACCACATGACGGCAACAAGCATCACCACCCGTCACCCCACAGGCTCCCCAGCAGAAAGCCCCTAACTCCCGCTCCAATAATTTTGGTTTTTGGGTATTTATTATGTAATATATAATTAACCGGTGCATTTCCAGCAGTGATAGTATGAAATACAATTATATAAATAATAATCTGACCTAAATATTTGTTCTAGTTTCAGTCTCTACTATAACATTATTCAACATCTCACACCCTATTTTCTGTTACAATACGGGGTGATTCTGATAAAAGTGCGAATATTTTTAGGATAGATAGAGGTTGTGGGAAGGAACAGTTTTTGTTAGTACACTTGTTAATAATGAATTGTTACTGAGAAAATTCAGAGTTAAGTGATATATTAACAGGAAGGCAACTTATACCTACGCATCATGTTTTGCATGATATTTACATGATTTTTTCATGTCTGACCAGCCTCAGCCAAGGCCAAACTATAATACAGGTCGGAGTGCTGCCCCCCCCCCCCCCCACCACCAGTCGCTATGTCACACACTATCCATCCAGCTGGCCATACATATTTATCACAGCTGATTAATTAAAAGCCCGTGAATCATCTGTTATTAGTTGACTGCTAGAAACTCTTGTGTTGTATAAAGGTTTTCAAAGTACACTTAAAAAAGCAAAATGTTTTATGTCAAGTAACTATCTTTTATTACAAAAAAAAAGGATAAAATAGTAACAATTATGAGGTTGAGCGTGCACTTATCCCTATTGAATGAAGCGAAGTGGTTGGTCAGGTCTTATGACATCACAGTATAAGGATACCGGCTTATACTGTGGCCTGGTCATGTCTCAGCATAGTCCATTTCCATCATGTTCTCTTGTGTACTGTTTTTGTTGCTGTTCCTTTTTTGTTGTTGTCTGGTTACATCTTTACGAGTTCTCTTTCTCGTATTAATAGGTTGATGTTTCAATGAATACACATGTGTCGTAAGATATTATTGATCAGCAGTTTCCAAGATAATAGATTGGAAGAAATGGTCTCCACATCTTCTGATTTTTTATCCAGCTTGAATTTTTTTCCTTGGGGCTACCTAAAAGATCAAGTGTACAAGATACCATTAATCAGTGTAGTTATACTAGTAGCACATGTTATTGCAGCAATATAAGTGGAGGAAAACAGCAAATGTTAGTTAATGGTAAACAATCAATGTTAAAAAGTGTTTGACATTGAATCTATGAATAAAAATGAATTTCAAATATTTCTTGTAAACACTACATCTGATTTTAATTTTTATTATGATGTGTTTGTTTTCTATGTAAATAAACATAGTATTAAATTTAGTTTTTGTAGCTTTGTGTTTTTATTCACATATTCACATGCATACAAGTATTAAAATTTTCAATTTACTTGAAACCTGAACATTGGTAACCTCTAGTTTACTGATGGAAAATGTTTACATTCACAAACTAAATAAACTCTGAAAAATGTGTGCTTTTTCAGAACCGCTCTGTATATATGTTTTATTGACTGTTTTATAATAGTATATTAACCCTTTCACTGTAAGGCAAGTTGTTAACTATGTTACCGGTGTCAGATTTTCCCATGTTAACATTTGTGATCTATTCTCCAGTGTTGTGCAGTATCTTATTTTTACATATCTACAAGATTGTTTTTAATTCATGGTCTTACATAGGTACATCATAGCTAAATGAACTATATTTTATTCGTTTTAGAAAAACATAAACAGCATTTATGCATAAATATGTGAACCAAAATTAATGTAAAAGTTTATACAAATGTGAAATAGTTTATATACATCCCCACTAACCTACTCAAATTCAGTTATTATTAACAAATATATGGTGATTAATTATAAAAACATATATTTAAATGTTTCCTTGAAATTATATTGTAGTACATAAGTTTATAAAAATTTAAGAAAAATGAAGAAATAAGTTTTCTAAAATAAAATATTGATTCAAATGTGTATATACATCCCAACCAACCTACCCAAAAGTCATTTATTATTTAAAAATATAAAAGGTTGTATTTTCAATATTTGAAAAAAAAAAACACAACATAATCATCTACACAATCCCTTTTTGTCTGTCATTATTCATGATATTGGTCAAAACAATATGGTACTGTTAAATTTTTCTTTTTTGCTTTATTTATTTCTTTAACCCGTACTTTGCCCTTGCTTAACTAGCTATTGATATAAATAAATAAACGTTTGATTTACAATAATTGCTATTGAGTTTATTTGTCACATACAGGGTTTCGTGGATTATACTGCCATGGGCACATAAAAAAAAATTATATCCAACATAGGAAAAATTGAGGTACATGTTAAATTTGAATTTATACAAAAATAGGTTTAAATTTTGAAAAAAATTTGGAATCATAAATTAGGTAGATCTTACTTGAGTTCAAATCCAGTTTTACTTTGTATGTTCCATTGATACTTATTCATCTTCCAATCATCCTTGTCGGCTTAGTGTAGATTTAATACTGGTAGTAGTAATCTTTGCATGTCTGAGAGTTCTGGTTGTCATCCAATATTCAAGTGTTCATCATCTAGTAAATGTCTTTTCTGTTCTTGGATTCAAAAATCGAGATTCACCAATTTAATACAAATAATAAAATGTATTACTGTATTTAATAACTTAAATGTTGATTAACTTTGATGAAAAAAGGTTCTTCTCAGTCTCATATTAAGCCATCTTTCAAAAGAATAAAATTCCATTATTGTAAAGTCACCAGCTGATCTAAATTCACTTTATAACTCCAGATGTTGTAAACTTACTTTGCATAACAATCTCTTTGTTTTTGATATGAAGATTTAATGTATTTTGTGGTATTTGGTCTAAAGAAATTACTTTATTTTATCTGATGATTCAATTTTAAAATAGTTTATTTATTTCTATCTTATATGTATGATAATTTGTTTTATGTTCTCTAAAATAGATTGCTAGTTATCTTATTTTTAAACTCTATTGATTTATAATGTTTATTGTAAGTTATCAAAATTGTATGGGTGTATGTTCTTCTTCTTTTATGGATTCCAGTGTGTGTGTACATATCGTTCATTCAGAAGAAAAGTGTCACAACTCAAAATTTTTTTAAATGGGTTTTATTGGTTTAATAGTCTTGAAATAAGTTATTCTTTTCACTGCAAAAACGTCACAACTCAAACTCTGCTTGCTCCCACTAGAGTGCACTAGTGTCACTTTTCTTCTAGAACATTCTAGGTTATGTTTTTCTAGCAAAACTGACACATTTCAGTTGTGACTTGACTGTCTAGGAGTGAAGTGCTATAATTTCTCTGCAAAAGTGACACTTTTTGAGTTGTGCCTGTTTGGTTGTAATATTTTGTAAGTACATGTTTATATTGTTTACTAGAATAATGACAGATTTTGAGTTGTGTCACTTTTCCTTGAATATAGCTTTGACTTTCAATTTTGTTTGTCATCCACAAGTCCAAATTTTGAGATGTGTCACTTTTCCTTGAAAATCATTGTACTTTTTTCATTTTGTTATACCTCCACAGTGGCAGACTTTGAGATGTGTCATTACAACTCTGAACTTTTGCAAGAAACTAAATCACAATGTTATACCAACAGTGCAATATTTTGAGTTGTGACACTTGTATTGCGAAAATAGTTCATAATTTATTATAAATATTCCACTGTTAGTACTATTACGATTTATTTTCTTGTTAAACTATCAGTAAACAATATACATTTTATTCATAAATGAATGCCACATACAGACAAAATGCCTTGCCTGTGTGTGCCATTCATTTATGAACTTTTTTAGGTTACACATTTTTTTCTAGTGAAGGCATCACAACAGCCAGTTTAAGTCTCAGGAATGAGCAATAGAACATCCCTGATTTTAAAATTAGCCAAACAAAAAGGCAATTCTACAGACTATAGGCCTACTCCTCATTCACATAATAGTGTTGTATGTGGTAATGAGTGGACAGTGATTAATGAAGAGGAAATTCCAAATACAACCCCAAATAATGAGGTTCAAGCCATATTTCAAACTACAAATGAACTTTTAACTGAACACATTGAAACCCAGCCAATCTCAACGATCCTACAAACCCGGGAAGCTGAACCTGAAGACAAAACTCAGGGTTATGTTGATGTCATTCCTAAAGAATGTACTTCTAAAGAAGTTCACAGTGAAGAAAATCATAAACCTTCGACATCAAAACAGTGTGTTAGTGAATTTTCACAAAATACCAACAAAAGCAGGGAATGTGTGCCTAAAAAACTTAATTTGCCAACGACATCAGCTCAGTCTAACCAAGAAAATGTTCGACCCAAACGAAAGTGTAAAACCGATAACGAAGCTACTGGAGATCTTTTTTCAGATGACCCTAACAGTGAAAATGATTATGACGTGGATGATTCTGACGAGGATCCAAATTACGAGCCAAAAAATGACCTTAATTTCCCTAAAAAACAAACAATATCCAACAAAATATTTAACATACCTAGAAGAAACAAAGTTGTTGTAAATACTAAAGAAAAGGAGCCTGAGATCTTTGAAGAAAATGATAATGTTTTTGAATTCTTGGAACAAAATAACACTGATCTCCAAAAGAAAAAAGGAAAGAAAAGGTCACTAAACAAAGACAACTGGTTGAAATGTAAAGCAAAAAAGCTGAGAAATTCTGGAGAGGAATATAAATCATCATCTAAGTCCAGAAAACTAATTGAGAAAAAGGAAATAAAACCACCATGCAATGATAGATGTAGAATCCAGTGTAAAACCAAAATAAACCCTGATGAACGTCAAACAATTTTCAAAAACTATTGGGCACTTGGTGACCTTTCCCACCAAAGAGATTTCATAGCATCACATATTCAGAACATACAACCAACTTACCAGTACAAGAGAGAGGGAAATAAGAGAAAACCAAACCAAGCCTTTTATTTTGATGTTGCTGATAAGCGAGTTCGTGTATGCAAAGATTTTTTCAGAAACACCCTAGGGATCAATGACAGACCAATTAGAACCGTTATTGATAAGAAAGACGCCTCAAGTGGCTTTGTTGCTGGTGATCTGAGGGGTAAACATGATAAGCATCAAACTGATCAAGACAAGTTAATAAATGAAGGCATCAGGCGTCATATAGAATCTATTCCTAAAATTGAGAGCCACTATCTACGGGCAAACACAACCAGAGAATTCATAGAAGGTGGTAAAACAATTAGTGATTTACATCGTGATTATGTTGAACATTGTAAAAGCTTGCAAAAACCTCATGGAAATTATAAAAAGTATTACGATATATTCACCAAAGAGTATAATATTTCTTTTTTTGTTCCAAAAAAGACCTTTGTGAGCTGTGCCATGCATATGAGACAGCTGAAGGTGAGAGAAAGACCAGTTTGCAAGAGGAATATGAAAAGCATATTATGGAAAAAGATCTATCTCGATTGAAAAAAAATTCTGACAAAGACTCAGTGAGTGTCAACACCATTGTTGCCTGTTATGACCTTCAAGCTGTATTACAGTGTCCAAAGGGGGAAGTGTCCCTAATGTATTATAAATCTAAATTAAATATGCTAAACCTGACTGTCTGTGAGCTGAAAAATGATGCCGTATTCTGCTATACTTGGCATGAAGGCGAAGGAGCCAGAGGCTCGTGCGAAATTGGAACATGCATTTACAAATACCTCAGTGAAAAAGTTAAAAATTGCGAAAACGATATTGAAATTATATTTTACTCTGATAATTGCAGCGGCCAACAGAAAAACAAGTATTTGTTTTCTATGTACTTATATGCAGTGGACAAACTGCCAATTAAGTCTATAACTCACAATTTCCTAATAAAAGGGCATAGTCAAAACGAGGGGGACAATGTACATGCAATGATTGAGAAGCAGATTAAGAAATGTCTGAAGTCTGGACCAATTTACCACCCGGCTCAATACATTTCATTGATCAAAACTGCAAAAAAAACTGGGAATCCGTATAAAGTCAATGAACTAAGTCATGAAGATTTCTTGGATTTTAAAGACCTATGGGCAAACATTGGATGTAACTCTACAGTTAATGTGTCAGGTAAGCTGCTTACTGTTATAATATAATTTAGACACTTTTATGAAACGAGAGTTATAAAATAATTCTAGTGATGAGCAGACCAATAAAGGGATTTCATCTATTATTTCACTGCAAAAACAATCTCAACCGGTTCAAACATAGTTTAACCCTACTCAGCCTTTACCATGTGAAACCAATAATTTAACTTTAATACTTTTTACACAATTTTTAAGAATCTTTTAACTTACTATCTTCTTTTACGTTTTTAAACCATCTTTCCTTTTCATATTTAATCTGAAAAATGTATGTTAAAGAGTAGTTATTTATGGCACATAGATATGCAATCAAGATGGAAGAATTGCATTTTCTTACGTTTTAAATATTTTTTTCTAAACGCATATTTAACTACTTCGAACGGATTATTTTTAATTTCCTACACTTTGTTAACATACTAAAACTTTTAAATCCAACTTTTTATCCTATTGTATCTAAAAAGATAATAATTAAACATTTTACAGTTATCTTTTCATTTCAGGATGTACTGTTGCAATGAATGACATCAAAATAATTAAAGTTGAGAAAGATTCTCCCTTTAAAATCAAGTACAAGACAACTTATGATGACACAGTTGACTTTCAAGAAATTTTCATCCAGCAGATTGATATTGAAGAAAACGAGGATTTATTCGGAGACAACAAGAAGAGTCACACTAAGAAGAAAACCAGAAGTTCAAAGAAGAAACAACAGGTTTTTCCTGTGCATTGTTCAGATGTTGCTTTAAAAAAATTATACGAGCAAAGACTGGGAATTTCAGTTAACAAGAAAAAAGACTTACAATACTTACTTGAAAAACATGTTATTCCAAGTTGCTATGCACCATTTTATAACTCACTTTAAATTTTTGCAGTAACGTTTGTGTTTAGCAACAATGTTATGTTTGTGTTAATGATTTTTATTTCCATTAGAAAATACTTCTTTAAATATTAAAAAGTGCTGCATTAGTTACTTTATATAAGACCAAACTATTGGTAGTAACTAGTGGTAGTAAATGAATGTATTTTGTTATTAATATTTGAAAACACTATTTTTCTAAACATCTAAAATAGGTCCAATGATGTTTGGAGGTTTAGTTCTAAGTAACTAACTGATTTTTTTGTTTCAATTAAAGTTAACTGTCTTTAAAAACCCGTTGACTTATTTTTGTGTCATTACCATCTTCAAAGTTAACCTTTTAATGAAAAGCGGTTTTACAGGAAAATTGACACAACTCAAATTAAATTAATAAATAATTAAAAAAATAATAAACACAAACTTCATGGTTTATATTAAGTTAATTTAAATGCCCTATATTTAACTGATATAAATAATAAAATGACTTTTGGATTAAAGGTTGCAGTTCTGTTAAACGAAAAACTAATTACAAAAAGCACAATTTTCAAATCGCTCTCCTGTAAAATTTACTTTTTTTGAGTTGTGTCACTTTTCTTCTGAATGAACGATATGTGGCATAAACTCCTATAGTTATTTATTAATCTTTTATAAACAAACATAAATTAATATCAACAATTAACTTTTCAAAACAAAACTGGAACAGTACACACAAGCCAGGTTGTTCATCACACTGCAAACAATGCCATACCACTCGTTTCACAATTCCCTTTGCACTACAATTCTGCAACTTTTATTTTGTAACTTTTTAACCACTTTTTTGTTTCTTTTCAATCTTGGAAGGGATATGGACAACACTCTTCTGCTTCAATCGCCTTGGAGGTGCGGGAAGGTTCGGTAGGAGATGGACAACAACTAGCAGTGATGAAAATCATACCGAGACATATTAAAAAAAATTTATTACAAGAAATTCATATTTCGTTCATCAAGAGCATCTACAGCATGATGTGAATAAAAATTTTCTTGTACCAAAGGATGGTTTTTCTCTGTCAGGGATAATAGGCCATCACTTTGGTCAACTCCCATCATAAAGTGATTATATTTCACGATTGGCAGAGGCGTTTTCATTTCAAGTTGGTTGCGGTTGATTGAAGTGACTATTTCATTAGTGTGTTCTGTGGATATGTAAGACACTACTCTTTTATTTCTCCATTTAGCTACCAATACACCTTTTGGCGTAGTGTGCAATGGTTTCTCCTTTCTTCAACTTAGCTGACTTAACTTTTGTTGAAATGAACTATCTATCTAATCTGAGCGTACCTGTGCTGTAAGTATTTCTTCTCTAAAGAGTGGAGGCGAGAGAAAAACTATTATAATAATTGTTCATATAAAGGCGGTGTCCACAATTTACTTTTCCTTGCATTAGGTCTAGTACAACGTTAGCCACATGTCCTTTGCTACCAAAATCATCAAGTACACCTGAACCACAATACATAAGGAACATGTCAAACCATGGGGATCGCACTGTTAGTTTGATCCCATATTTGTGCTTTTTTTCCTTTATGTATTGAAGTAAATACAGCCGACCACACCAAAGAACCCTTATCAATACACAAATTTTGTTGCGGGTAGTACACAGACTTCATTTTATTGTTGGAGCAATCAATAAGGGACTTAAGATGAGCGATTGGATGGATCAGGATGGCTTTCGAAATTTAAGCAACGTAAGATGATCAAAAATCGGTCTCATGGCATAAAATTTGGGAAACAAGAAGAAAACAATTTATTCATTTCCCAATAATCTTAGAGTCTGGGCATTTGTATTATGCCCATGTGTAAAAGAAGATTGAGAAAAACCAACAACTCTTCGATTGATAGGTTTTTCTACTTACCAACTTACGAGCTGGGTACAGTATGGGGCCCACAAAGAACTCAAGTGCATACATGTTGGTTACCTTCACAATTCTCTCTAAAATAACTATACCCACATGCAGTCTGAAAAAAAACTAATTGGAGACTTGTCATCTGGCAAAGGAACTAAAAGCCCTTCTAGTAAAGGGAATATCTTTCATTCCAATCCGGTTGTGAGTGGTCCATTGGAGTGGGTTGGTCTTCAGGATCTTCAACTTCTGACTCTGTCTGGTACTCCACATCATGTTGTCATCCTCATTATCTGAACTCAATACTGGCTCTTTTTTACACCTAGAACTTGGTTGTTGTGCACCACTTGTTCCTGGGGGAAGATCCATTGTGTTGCACTTATCACTAAAAAATCTAAAAATAATGAAAAAGTCTAATGCGAAAACGAACTGCATAAAATGCAGGAAAAGTACCTCTCGAGGAGTAAGAAATTTGATGTTGTGACAGATCGAGTGTTGGCCGCACACTGACAAGCGTCATTTCAGAACAAAGGCTTTGTGGTAACTAAGGCTCCTAGCGCAGAGTAGCGGTGGTAACTAGAGTCACCGCACGCAGCGAATGTGTTAACATTGTTTTTAGTTTATATTAACATTAAATTTTATTATTATGAGTCATTATAGTGTTAATTTGCAACTATTATTTGGATTGTAATTTTTACGATTATTAACTCTTAAAGCGCCAAAAAGTTTCAGCCTAACTCTGGATTAGCGCTCATTTATTAAAAAAAAATTAAAATTAGATTTTCTCAATGCTAATTTTAATTTCTTTTTTTAGATAACAAAATAAAACAGAACTGCAAAAAAATATCTTTTATCATATTTATGGCCCAAAATACACATGATTTACTATTTAGCGTTCCAGCTCCTTTATAAATTTTACCCAATGCTTAAAGAACTCTATTACTGTTTCCTTTTTTTTAATTATGTATATAAATGATGACATTGCATGCTTATATGTACTAGAAAATAAGTATATTACATATTTAATACAAAGTTATTATAAAAAATTTAATTTACATGCCATAAATATGAAAACCAAATATTTTCCAAATTCTTAGTCCTCTAACGGGTGTTATTTTTCTAATTACAAAATAGTTTTCAGATGTTTATAGAAGTTAATAAAAGATTGTAACACTTATTGGAGTAAAAACAAGCCTAAATATAAATAATAAAAATAAATGTAAAATTTCGGAACAAGAGCCAAAATACATAATTATATAACTATAAGGAGTAAAAGTATTTCTACGAGGAAAAAAGACTTTTATACAGTAAATGTAGGGTTAACAAATAAAAAAGTATACATTTGGTGTGTAATACTGGGTAATATGCATGTCCTAAAAGTTGGGCAGGGTGTGAAAGGCCTCAAAGCACCCTTCCGGATGAAGCCCAGGATGTGAAACACAGGTCTTGCACACATAAATTGTCTCTTTCCGTAAACCTTTCTTTAAACACACAACACATCTGGCTCTTCCACCATTAGGTTTCCTTGCCATGAAATGTTTTCCATGAAGTCTTTGTTCAGGTGGCCCTTGCGCGGGTCGTCCCCTCTACGGCTCTTTAAGGGTTAAGTAATGTGCTATGATAATGTCAATTGCACCATTATATATATCTAAAGAGAAATAAATTCTAATTCATTAACTGAAACAAATGTTTTATTTAAACATTATTTATTTGCATCACTACTTGTAAGTTTCCAGAGATAATAGAAATGGAGTTAGTCCAACAGAGTGATTATATTCTGCTGGCATCCTGATCACAGATACACAAACACATACACCAGGGGCTGTTATATAAGCCTGTATAATAATGAGAGCATACTAAACATTAAAAAAATTAAAATAACATCTAGATAGTGAGTCTTATCAGAGTCTAAAAGATTCATGAAGTTACTTGGAATGATCAAAAAATAGTATAAAAACTGCTTTTGATTGTATTAAAACCTCTGAAATGCTCTTGGAGTTTTAGTTGCAGTATCATTTTGCTGGTCATGAATGAATTCATTACTGCATTTAGGGTATTTGTAGGAATAAATCCTGATCCAGCCTTTGGTTTTACAAGAGAAAGAGACCTTCTGTTAAAACTTATATGTGGTGAAATATAGATAGTGCTATTTATTTTATTTTTTTTTTTTTTAGAGTTGTAATAATTTTGAATTTTGAAATGTATAATAACCTTATTTTGATAAATTAATTTCAAATATAGGACACATTTTGTCATTGTCACTCTTAACTTAATATAATATGTTTTTAACTTTTCTTTAATGTAGGCTATTTACTGTAGTGTGGCAATAAATGTTAGCATTGGTTGAGAAGAAATCTTCTGTAATACAGTCATGTAATCAAAAATCTACCTTATGATCTATCTTTAGTTGTGATGTCATAAAGATTTATTAAAGAATGTATTATCTATGGTTCTTTTTACTTATTCAACCACAAGCAATTTATACAAAAGCTATGGGGACAGCCATCAGTTTATTAAAAAACCTTAAATTTTAATTTTAAACATAATCTACACTTGTCATCACCATATTTAACAATTTAGTCTACAGATGTCCAAAGTGAAAATGTTAATGGGCTGAACATTAACAAAGTCTATCACTCATGTGACTGGAAACACTTCATTTCTGTCTATCTATCTGCCTGTTGTCTGTCCGTTCTTACTATATTTCAAAAAATACTGACCCATAGGTTTAAACAAATAAATCAATTTCTCTTTAAACAGCCATATTATTCCAACATATTATACTAATATGGAAATTTTTAGGCTTTTACTGCAGAGTTTATTTCTGGCCATATAAAATTCTGTAATAATTATCCAAAATTGTTGAGGTACTTTTTTACAATTACTAATTTTTACAATTATATATTTCTCTACTTTGGCCGGAATGTATTACTTTAAAAAAATTAAAATAGAATGTGAGAGTGTCCACAATACAAATGACAATTTCCAACAAAGGCTAATGGCTCATGTGGGAAGTTTGCACACTGACTGATCTTGTTCACATTACTGAGGTTACTGAGGGTAAGATGCCACAAATGTTGTGTAGTGCGTATGTATACTCAACCACAAGATCTACAGGCATATCTAAATGAGTAAATATTTCTACCAAGGTCTTTGTAACTAAATATGTATACAATCACAAGTAGGCTTTTATTTATGTTCAGCCAATGACTCATTAATTTAATTTTATCTATTTTACAAGCAAATTACATTACATCTTTTATATCAGAAATTATAATTGTTCAATGATAAATATTACATTAACATAAGTTCTAATATGCTGTGTAAGTTATGAGTTTTTGATTTTT
Organism: Homalodisca vitripennis; assembly: GCF_021130785.1. Taxonomy (NCBI): domain Eukaryota; kingdom Metazoa; phylum Arthropoda; class Insecta; order Hemiptera; family Cicadellidae; genus Homalodisca; species Homalodisca vitripennis. The sequence continues at coordinate 47,463 of NW_025778677.1, forward strand.
TCTGCACCATTAAAGCAGATGCGTTTTTGTGTAAAGATTGGTGTTTAATAATATATTGAAATCATTTAATTTCATTCAGTTGCGGCATTTCTTCAGCATATAATATTGGTGTAAGAATCATATCAGAATCTGTCTTCTTGTGCAATCAGATCTTTGTCAGATAATGGGCTTTACTGTATGCATGGACATGAGGAGGAGACAGCAGGTGTTGTGACCACAGATTGACCTTTCTCGAGGGAATCCCAGCCTCCTGTTCAGTGGTCAGGTACCATGAGTCATAAATTAGCAGCATGACACAACCACTGATGATGCTCAATCACGCCGAAAAGGAATATAACCTTTCCCTTACGAAATATCCTCTGACAAAATAGTTACATCTTGTTGGTTTTTAAAAGGAAAATCTTATTAGAAATATGAGTATTTATTAAAACTATGACATTATTTAGGGGAAATGTTTAGTCCTGGGAATTCTTTTCAAGATTGTTTTGTCACTTATTACACTAAATATATCATAATAAACAAATTTGCAAATTTTATTTATAAACAAGTGGACAACTTATTGTTTCACTTTGGTTATTATAACATTAAGAATTTTGGTATTGATTCATTTGAAACACAATCTCAAATGATGGCCAATGATCCGGAAGAAACGTTAAAAATATTGTTCAATAGTTTATCTTATTACACTATGGAAGTTAGGCAGTTTATCCCTTAACAGTGTTTCACTCACCTTGTGTCATAATTTAGCAGGAAAACATAATTCAAAACCTATTTCAGTTAAAAAACCTGGCCTCTTCATCTTTTTTTCATATTTTCCTCTGAATCATAACTAGGTAAAGTAGGTTCTATATATAATGTATTGGGGACTGTAATCAGCAACTTATAAAAGAGTAACAGATGCTTCCATACTCTAATTTTTATCCACAGTTTCATCGCACATTTAAAATAGTTACAGTACTTTAAATAATTTAAAGAAATGAAACAAAGTTTTTACTATTTTGGGTGTTGTTTAGTTCCTGTATACTTTAAGTAATGAAAATTAAATTTGAGAACGTCAATATTTCCCAAAGGATCAATGGAACATAATAATTCATTAAAAACATTATTAATTATAGGTGATGTAAAAAGATACAAAAATTATTACAGATGAAAGAACTTAAATATGACACTCCAAACTATTGTCATTCAGTTGCTCGATAGTTCGTGAATATTCGGCTCATATGTCAAAGTCAAAGTCAAATCATTTATTGCCACAAACAATACAAGGATTGCACAGGCAGAGGTCAAATTAAAGTAAAATTATCTAAATTACTAAATTTAACATTACATACAGAACCAAAACATAACATACTAAAACTAGTCTTTCTTCTCAAGTAAGTAATCCTGGACACTGTAATATTCCTTTTGAATTAAAAATTCTTTCAATTGGCTTTTGAATTTGTTGGGCTCCTTAACATTCTTTAGATACTGTGGTAGAGAATTAAACAATGATATGCAGGAGGAATATGTTTTATTTCTGAAAAAAGTGGTGCTATGGCGAGGTAGGGTTATGTTATTGTTGTGACGGAGTTGGTATCTATGAGTATGTGTAATATGAGAAGTAAATAAACCAAAATTCTTGATTAGAAATGTCAGGCTGTTGAGGATGTATATTGATGGAAAAGTGAGTATGCCTTTCTCTCGAAATAGCGATCTGCATGACTGATTTCCGGCCAAGTGAAAAACTATCCGAACAGCTCTCTTCTGCAACCTGAAAACATACTGCGTCTTGGTGCTTTCATGGCCCCAAATTGGTACTGCATAAGATAAATAAGGGTAAAAACAACCATGATAAGCCAACAAGAGGATGTCAGCACTTTTGAAACAGGCAAGTCGAGACAATAAAAAAATACTGCTACTTAGCTTACCTGTAACTTTCTCAATATGGTTTGAGAAGTTCAGATTACGGTCAAAAACAACACCAAGATAATTAACAGTGGCTGACGGACTAAAATCGGTATCCCCTATGATAATATTCAAACATTCATTATCCAACTGGTTTCTGATTGCAAAATCAACTAGCTTGGTCTTTGCTGTATTAATACATAAAGAGTTTTCCTCCAGCCACTGAAATAATGAGCTCCCGTCTACGAAAATTTGATTCTCCAGCTGTGGTTTACTCTTACTGGAGACTACGAGGGATGTGTCATCAGCAAATAAGTACAAGTGAGAGTCCGAAATACACCTGGCTATGTCATTTACAAAGAGGAGAAAAAATACAGGACCAAGGACCGATCCCTGGGGCACCCCGGTTCTGACAATTAGTTCTTGAGAAAGTTTTTTTTTTAGCAGTCCGTCAGCATCCATATAGGGAATCTCAACCATCTGTTTTCGACCAGTCACATAAGAATGTATCCATTCAAACACTTTGCCTCTCAGCCCAAGATACTCCAGTTTCCTCAAAAGCAAAGTATGATCTACCACATCGAAGGCTTTAGATAGGTCTAAAAAGAGCCCATGCACATGTTCCTTGTTATCTAGAGCCTTTGTTACGTCTGATATAAGACTAAACATTGCGTTTGTTGTAGACAGACCCTCTCTAAAGCCATACTGATGTGCATAAAGAATATTGTTTGAAATCAGAAAAGAAGATAACCTTGCAAGAAAGAGCTTCTCGAATACCTTTGAAAACGTGGATAAAATAGCTATAGGACGAAAATTATTTATGTCATGATCACTGCCATTCTTTTTATAGAGGGGTTTTACGATAGATAATTTAAGAGCTGTAGGGAATATTCCCTCCTCAAAAGAGCAATTAATCAAATATGTCAGTGGCCCAACAAGAAGATCAGCACAATTCTTCAAGAGATTAGATGATATTCCATCAAATCCCGCAGAGCTACCAGGCTTCAGCGATTTGATTACTTTAAGGACTTCTCCTTGATTTGCAGGAAAAAGAACCATCGACGAACACACTCTTTCAGCTGGGGAATAACGATAAGACATAGACCCAGATGAGTCAGCATGACTTTTAACTCTTTTGCCCACCTCAACGAAGAACGTGTTGAATCTGTCTGACACAGCCACTGGGTCCCTCAACAGTTTACCCTGCTCGTCTTTAACAAAAAGTTCTTTGAAAGCCTTTACTCTTTTTCCAGGAATCATGTCATTAACAATATTCCAAGATGCTTTTTGTTTGTTGGTGGCTTTTTGTAAATGGCTAGTAATTGCAGCAGCCTTGGCAGAGTGGACACGTCTTCTAAATTCCTTTCTAAGATCAATGAAAGATCTCTTGAGGGGATGAGTTGAGTCTAAATCCCTAGACAATGAGTAGAGGAATAACATTCTATCACGGAGGTTCTTAAGATCCTCATCAAGTTTTTATCCTGCCACAATATTTCCTTGTCCTAACTTTGGATGTTTCTTCTGGGAAGGCAATGCTGAAGCTGAACTCCACAGCAGATAGGAAACCATCAAACTTCTCGCTCACATCCCTTCCAGCCACCATTTCTTTCCAGGATTCTCTTCGAAGAAGATTTGTGAAGATGCTGATGTTATTACTGGAAAAGAATCTACAGGTTTTAAACTTTAAATTAGTGTGCTGAGGTGAAACCGATAAAGAGATGCTCTCCAACTGTGCGTGATGATCAGAAATCCCAGTGACAAGGACAGTGGATGAAGCCTGCTGTCTAGGGATATTTGTAAATATGTTGTCGATAAGAGAGCATGAACCGCCGTATTCTCTAGTGAATGAAGTAATTTCACTATAAAGGCCAAAAGATGAGACAAGTTCCACAACCTTTCCAGCACTCCCGCCGACAACTGAAAAATCCACATTGAATGTTATTGTCTTGCAGAGTATATATATTAACATTTAATAACTTAGGATTCCTAAAACCATGTTAAAAAATTGTTATAACTTAATGTAATTTTTAATTATTTCTATTTATATTGACCTATTTGTAACTACATTGTTGTAGACGAGGATGCAAAGCCTGTCAGGTACCACTTCGTACCGGAGTATCGGAGAGGTGCTGCAACGGATGGTCTCGCAGGAAGGGATCCTCAGGCCAGTCCGAGGCATGGGCGCTGTCGTCATGGGGGCAGGACCGGCACATGCACTCTACTTCTCATGCTACGAGTACCTCAAGGAGAATATGACTCACCGTGGACTCAACAACCATCTCGCATATGGTAAGTGGTAGGGGAGAGATTGCTCAGTGATGGCAATTTTAGCAAAATTTAAGTACTTTTTCAAAATTTCATAAACAAAATTTTGGGTAACAGGGTTATTTATAGTCACATGAAAGGATCAATATTATAACAAATAAAAGTAGTACATTTTTGAATCCTATACTTTTAGTGGCTTTTAAAACAATTGAAAAAACACAAATTTTATCAATAAACATAAGTTTACTTACTGGCTCAACATATGTGCTTTTTTCTTTTAGAAAACATTTAGACTAGAAAAGAAAATGTATATAACTTGTGTAATTTGCATTTGTGCTATTTTGAGGAGGGTGAGGGTTTCTTAAAAAAAGATAAATTGTCTAAAAATGTTTGGGTTTTGTATAAATATTTTTTTTGTGTTGAAGGGAATAATATTCTGAAAAAATGTTATAGTACATTTGAAGCATGTAAAACATAAAAATATATGTTGGTACATAAAAATATAGGCTTATTAAAAAAGAGTGCCGATTTGAAACGGCCAGTAAAATTTTGTTAATCGGTTGGCAGCAATGTTTGACTTTGTTTCTATTTCTGGAAACATTCCTACTGTTGATACAGCTGGTATTTCTCTTGTTCTTGCATTCTGAGTCTAACCATGGAGAAGTTTTTTTGTGCGCAACAAGTGTTGTAAAAACGTTTTATCAGAGTGGAGAGTTATATGGCTACTGTCAGGTGACTTCACGCTATTCAAGGGCGTAATAAAGCACCTAATGAATCAATAGTTCACAGATTCATGGAAAAGTTCTTTGAGACGAGTTTAACAGTCGACCTTAATAGTTCTGGACGTTGTTTCTGGCCGAACTGAGTAGAAAGAACATTGGTTTGTGACAGTGTTACTGTCAGCCTAGTGAAATCAATACATTGCGATTCTCAATAATTGTGTTTAAGATGTTCTTCTGTACAGAGAATTCTTCGGTACGGTCCTAAATATCACCCTCATAAAATTCAGTTGTTGCAACATTTTGAAAGAGGCAAGTTACAAGAAGATACGACAGTATGTTGACTAGGTACTGAGAAAGTGGCAGGAGGATAACAGCTTCGCAAATTTTTAGTGATGAAGCTCACTTCCACTTCATTGGATTTGTTAATAAGCATAACTGCCACTCTTGGGCTTCAGAAAACCCTTGCACGTTTAAAGAAGAGAAATGTTTGCACAGTTAGTGACAGATTGTTGCGACTTTTGGTTGGGTGGCATTATCGGGCCTTATATTTTTGAAGATCAAGAAGGATAGGCCGTGGCCTTTCCTGAGTTGCAGTTTCAGCAGGATGGTGTCACGTTGCCTGCGAAACAATTGTGTTGTGAACTTTTCCAGGATCATGTAATTTCTGGGAATTCCGACCATCAAAGGCCACCAAGATCGTGTGACTTGACACCTTTTGACTTTTATCTTTGGGGTTATCTGAAGTCATTGGTACATGCCAATAAACTCTGGCACTTTTTTTATCACCCTTTGCATAGTAATAAAATATTAAATAAATTTATCAAAGCGTAAAAATCTCGGATTTCTAAAATTTTCAAGTTGTCATTAGAAAAAATGTATAATTACTTTTACCAAGCATATTATTTTACTTTTGTTACATATTTACCCATTTGTATTTCAATTGTTTTGTTTTGTTATTTTTATAATAATATGCAGTACTACTTCGGAGAAATATAAGATATAATAAAATGTCGCCTTGTACACATTAATTTTATAGGTATATTGCGTAAAGAAAAACATTTAAAATGGATTTTACATAATAATGTATATAGTGTGTTCTAAATTGTATGCACATAATCTTTGTTGTATCTTTTATAGGTTCCAAGATCCCTTTAGTGAGCATAAAATTTGGAACACACTATATATGCAATTTATATTCCTTCTGCTCTCATGTAACTGAAATGTGTAGACAGATATCTAGTGTGTATATAATCAGCTGTTTTATAAACAGGTTCATTCATATTCTGTCAAATGAAAGCTTTGATGAAACTTGTTTCTAACAAATATTGTTATAACAGGTATATATGTTTGATTGTTTTTTTGTTTCATTAGATTATGAAAGACCATTAGTTATTATTTTCAGTGATACCAATTACATTTATTTCAGGAAAAATATTTCCAAAACAAACACTTGTTTAACAGTGTGCTATTTTCAGTAAAGGTTTGGTTATTGGAAGTCAAGAAAGTATTTATTATAGATTTTTGAATAGTGACTGTGATTAATATACTTTATACATAACAGGGTTGATTCAATATAAATGTTGAGTTCAGCTCCATTTTATCTTCTGCTTAGTGCAGCGTCTGAATCTGATTCTTTGAATTTGAAACCTACTTGAATCAACTGTTCCCACCATTGCTACGTTATGCGTAGAAAGCTCGGTTGCGCCACTGCGATTTGGGATGGTGTCTAAAACATCGTAGTGCCTGATGAGACAATGAGAACACGTCATTATCTAGATTTTATTTTTTTAGTCTAGGTGTCTCTGATATCAGAGTTCATTTTGAGCTAAACCAAATTTTGAAATGAGCTGATGAGTCCTTGCTACTACTCCGAGGATTAAGAATTGCAATTTAATTGTTTTTAATAATAATAAGTAAATTAAAAAAAGCATACAAATTAACAATGTATAGTTATATTGTTCCTCTATTATGTTACTAAAAATTAATAATTGTGTACATTAATATCTAATAAATGTAATTTTTATTTTATTAAAACTATTATTTTAAATATTTTACTATTTAGTCACGAGTAAAATAAAGTAAGTTTTGCTAAATATATTTCATGAGTTTTGTTTACTGAAATTTTAAAATTTTTCTTAAAAAACGGGGATGGTTAAATAATTAAATTTTGTGTTGTATAAAAAAAATACAGGCACCACATTATTATTTCTGTTTATAATAAAAGTTCAAACTGCGATTTATTAACTGTTTCAGAAAACAAACACTTTGGATTTGTGGAAATTTAAAAGCGATGTCTGAATACATTAAAGTTTAACTTTTAAAAACTTAAATATGTGTCCTATTCATGAATTTCAAGTATAATAGCTCTTCCTGTGTTGTAGTGTGAAGAAAATCACAAACTATATATCCTCCTTATAAATTAATAACTGTATCTCTTTACATTTATATGGATCATTTTCTACTTCTACTTTTTATCCTTATAGTTTACTTCTGGATGAGTCAAGCTGGGCTAATTCTTTTATTTATCCCGGAGAATTGAGACATATCCCGATTGGTATAGTATTACAACATGCAAAAATAATTTGTAATATGTTTGTCTTATAAAATTGTGTGACAAGTTACTCAAAGAACATTTTTTATGTATACAATGGAGAAGATCCCGAGCTTTTGTTTTATGTTTATGGAGAATTTATTTTCAAGGTCACACTTAACTGGATTTATTTATTTAAATTTTAGCCTTTTTATTTCTCTAACAGTTAAAATTTCTGTTAACTGTTAATAGATTACTGGTTGTTGGTTTAAATATGCTTGTGTCTATAACTGTGATTTGTAATTAAAAAATGTGTGTTTCTTAAAAATTTATTTCTGAGAATTTTTTACTTCCAAGGAAATTTACTCTCAAACAAAGTTTCTACTAGCCAAATCTTTGCAGCGTAGAAGATAAAGATATTGGCCCTGTTTGACAGGGAGGGGGTCATGTCAAGTATCCTGCACGCCAGTCTGACCTTTGTTCTCGGAACCAGATGTGCAGTGTTGACAACACTATTTCTAGCTACTACTAACTCAATTGAGGATCAAACAAACAAATTAATCTATCAAAACGTAATAATTATAGTCATATCATCATTGTTTTGTAATTGTATCGTGGTCAGTTTCTGGGAATGAAAGCGTGTTTTTTTGTTCATAGATTGTCAGTTATAAAGGTAAATGCCTCTAATTTTGAAATTATTTGTATTTTGTTGTTGGCTCAGCATTTAGTAAGGCCGCTCCCGTCAGATTCCCATGACTGTTATCCAATTTCTCTGTCTGTTCACATGATAATTGTCGAATTAGTTAACCCAGACGGTTAAAATTTGTGGTGAAACTCTATCTTACCACTCTACATTGGTATTGAACATGGTCACTTGATAGTCTCAATAACTGTCTGTAAAAAAGTGACTCTAGTTACATTGATCTTATGGGTAATAATGTTGTTAATGAGAAAATATAATAAACAAGTAGGTAAACAGAGTATATGGTAAAGCATAAGACATTTTCCAGGAACTCATCAACACAAATATGTCACAAGGCTGCTTTTTTGGATTGGTTGATTTCAAAAACTGGACATTTTAACTTAAACTTGCAATGTCATCTGTACAACAAGTTAAACAGGACAAGTTTTTTGCAGTGTTTTATTGACTGGGATTACTGATGAAAAATGGGATGGATGGAGTATGTCTCTCATTATGTGGAAGTTACAAAGTTTCTGTTTACTCACTTCCTCTTCTGTCAGTTAGGTACCATATCGACTTTATACTAACTTTGCGGAAAACTTGGTGACGTGATATTTGGTACATAGCTCAGAACCGGAGAACAGTGCTATAATATGCAATTTACTACTTAACATGACAAACTGTATATACTACAAGTTTATGTATGTATATACTCTTATTTCTATTTGCATTTGCTTGAGATAGTGCCCTTTAAACAGAGGGAATACGCTCTGTCACCTGAAAAATCCATTTATGAATGTCATTGAATAATGTCACTAATAATAAGATTGAGTTAATTTCTGTTAAATTGCATGTCTTTACAGATACAAGTGAACTACATTTATTGTCTACTTGTGTACAGAAGATATACAAAGAAACGTTACAATAAAATTATTGATTTTAAACTCTAGGTTTAAAGTTAAAATTAGCCACTACAACATTTATTGGATGGGCGTTTGAATTAGTTTCCCAACAATTGATGACGAAAGCAGATTTTTGTCTTTGTATGTGTACGCAATAACTTCCAAAGGGTTGAAATCAGCTGTAGAACTCCACCTTACCATCTCCATATCAAAATTGAGAATAGTTAACATCAGTCCATTAAGAGTCTGTCTCTGGACCACCCAGTTGTTTGCTGTGGTGTTAACATGAAGCTCCCCACGCTGACCTGAAGACTGGTGTGTGATTAACCTGGTTAGGTATTGATCAAATTTTAAAACCATTATTAGTAGTAGGGCTACATCTAGATTAAAGTCTTGTCAATTTGAATAAGGGATAGGGAGACTTGGCACAAAATAAAAGGAATGGTAATAGTAATAGCTCAGGAAAATGTTTATTTCCCTTAAAATACAATCCTGTATATGGAAAATCCTATTTCAGTCAAAGGCATTTGTTTACGCCTTCTACCTCTAGATGGTACTCTCAAAGTGTAGTGTTTTAACCACTCAATCAGATGATCTCGTCTAAAGCTTGTGCTTAACCAAGATATAGGATATTTAACAAATAATAATACCAAAAATCCTGTTACTGATTTAATTATCACTGACCTATTCAAACTTATCACGTCTCTGCAGACTGCATATGCATATAAAATAAAGTCATCTCTGTTCTTTTTAACTATTACACCATTTTTAATTTGACAATTATACTCCAATAATACAAAGTACAATCTGTACTATTCAATGAACAAGATATATAATAGAGAATATGTAAATCAAATGAATTGTTTTGTAATTATTATTGTTTGAATAATATTATATTGTATTTATAAGATTGTATTTATAACTGGTTACATACAAATTCAGTATGTAAATTTTAGGTTAGTGATATACCTATTTCAATTAACTAAATAAATATACTTAGCGTAAACTTTGCTGTCTCTAACCACTTGAAGACTATGAATAATCTCAATTACTCATACATTCGAGTTAACAAACTTGTGGCAATTGTGTATAATTTTAAGGACTAATATCTGGTTTCTCTACATCATTATGAAAATCTAACTGGCCTTCAGCTGGAGTGGATGAAAATGATAATTGCGGTGAACGAGTAGCAGTTAGTCAATGTGCTGTTCTGTTGTCTGTGTACTTATCTCTTATCGTTTTAAAGTTATCTTCTTTGCAGCAGGAAACAATTTTTCTCCAATTTTCCTGTAACTTCTATTCACATAGACATAAGAATAAACAATATTTTTTTCAAAATCATAATTTTCAGGCCTAATTTGTATTGGCTTAATTAAAATTAAAATATTTTATATTACAGTAAAGAGGCTATTGTAATAATTTATTCAAGAGGCAATCCTTCCAAGTTTTTGAATAGAATGTTGACGTTTGCTTATATTGGACAGTGCTCAACTTTATTTTGGTATAGTTCAGAAAATTTCTTCACCAAATGGATGTTTGACTAGAGAGAAGCATATGTCATAAGGTTCACAGGTAAAAATAGTTTTGATTAGTTTAGTTACATTTAAGAACACATTTTTTTTAGGGCTGTATTGTACCATTTTTAAGTAAAGTTGGTAATACTTTTGATGGTTCTGAACGTTAGATAGTATTAAGTTATAATAAAACTTGTATAATTGAAAATATTTGGGAAGAATAAAGAAGAAAAGTCCTGGCATAGGTGGAATCAGAATGATGGATTTAAAGAGATTCTCTGTAAGTCTCTCAGAGCCACTATCAGTTATAATAAACAAGTCAATATCAGAAGGCAAAGTCCCAAATAAACTTAAAACAGCAATTGTTAGACCTATATACAAGTCTGGATGTCACACAACATACCAGAACTATCGGCCCATTTCAATACTCTCTGCGGTAGATAAAGTTATAGAGCATTACATAGCAAATGGTTAGAATAGATATTTAAGAGATAACAGGTTAATTGATGATTGCCAGTATGGATTTCAACGAAATAAAAGTACAGAAACCTTGTTAAAAGATTTTTCTAATTATGTTAACAAAGAAATTGATAGTGGAAAACAAATATTGGTTACCTTTATAGATTTTTCTAAAGCATTTGATACACTTCAGTTCAATAAAAGAGTTGAATCTCTGAGAGCAGTGGGAATAAGAGGGAAATTTCTTGATTGGTTTGAAGATTGCATAAATAGATAGTTAAAATTGGAAACTGTTTTTCACAGGAACATGAATAACATCAGGAGTACCTTAAGGAAGTATTTTGGGACCACTTTTGTATATAATTTATGTAAATAGTGTAGCAAGTATAATGAAAAAGTGTAAAATTTATATGTATGCTGATGACACAATTTTGGTAACTTCTTATCAAAACATAACAGAGGCTAAGGAAAATATGCAAATGGTTTTAATAGCCTCATATGCTGGTGCCATGACAATGGGTTAATTATAAATGCCGCTAAATCAAAATTAATGCATATACACTCACCATCATTTAAATGTAAAATTGTTGATATTAAACATCATGATTATAATTGTTTACATGCTAAAGCATACATCTTTAATAATTGTCCATCTTTAAAATGATTTGTAATTGTTGTTATTTCAAAGAATAAATAAATAAAAAAAAATAATAATAATTTTACTTGATATCTCAACAAAATAATTTGTGATGACAGGTTATAAAATGGTCCTCTAGTTCCAACTTGTTTAAAAAAAAGATAGGCTGCAATGTAAAGTTTATTATATGTTTTGATTTGACTTTTCAATTTGAAATTCAGTAAAGTAGCTTGTGGCGTATTTAGGATAAGTCCGTGACTCCTCAAACCATCTGAAAACGAATACAATCTCCTGACACAGGTTATAATTCATCTTAAATTTATAGAATTAAATCAAATTTTAAATTTTATAATTATTTAGTATAAGATAAAAATTAACTTTTAACTTAATAAATTTGCTTTATTTTGCCCTAGGATCAAATCAAATCAAATTACGTTAATTGCCATACGACTTCTACAAGTCTTGAAAATGTCCATTTGCCGCCATATGGCCAAGTCAAAAGTACATGAAACAATACCCAAGTCTAAAAACTAAATAAAATAAAAATCATAACATGGCCAACAGTAGTATTACAACAACATTATAGAAGCTTAGTGGTTTGAAAGTGGTATAGTGGTAGAGTTGGTTTATCTAGTGTATTTAAAAAAAGCAGGCTGCATTAAAACTAGTAACTGAGCAAGGCGGTTTCGTAGCCCTACAAACCCGACGCGGAGTACTAGTTTTAGTATTAAATTGTAATATTTTGATGCTATATCAAGTACTTTTAATTTGAACTTTTTCATTTTAGTATTTTCATTACAGCTACTACTAAATTCAGAAGTATGCTCAGAGACTACTGTCACCTATATAAGATTAATGGAAGTAAACTTGTTAGTAAAGTCACATTATAGTAGATAGGCCACATAGCTTCATGTATTTTATTAATGAGGAGATAGTATGTGAAGGGATGGAAGAAGCTGTTGTGTTACTTTATAGGTAAATCAAATAATTTTGTCTGTTTCTAGAAGTTCTGATCCATATTTTTTTATCAATCTTGTATTTTCAAACAAAATATTTATAAAAGGTGAGGTTGGTATACTTCTCTCTATATAAAATATGAGTTAAATGTTTTGGATCTCCAAACATATGAGTGTTGTTCCACACTATGCCATTGTCATTGGATATGTCCTAAATACGCCTTTGGTTTTCAGTCAGTTATTTGTTGTCATTTTAATTTTCTCTGACTAGGAACCATTTTTACTGTTAATCTATCATTTTCAGTTTTAAATGTATCCCAAATCAAATCAAATCAAATCAAAATTTCTTTATTCATTGGCACAACATTGTACACTGAATGGTGTCATCAATAGCATTGTACATCTAAAGTATTATTATTAACTATATAATTTGACATGTTCTGTATTTAAAATTCGTTAAAACTATAAAGAGCCTTGTCAATGAGAAAATATTTTAATTTTGATTTGAAAGTTGATAAAACATTTTCTGACTTTAAATATTGAGGTAATTTATTATAAAATATTGTGCCCATATATTGAGGTTTTTTGCGGAAAAATTCTAAATGATGTGTGGGAATGGCAAGGTCATTTTGATGCCTGGTATTGTATTGGTGAAGTGTACCAAGCTGTGGCAAATTGGAAAATCTGAGCTTTACCGATAATATTGTTTCATAAATATACATACCATACACGGTCATTATACCTAATGAAATAAAATGTTCTTTTGACGATGTGCCTGGTTTAAGTTTAAAAATTGATCTTACTGCTCTCTTTTGGATTTTTAAAATTGAGTCTAAATTTCTAACTGTTGTGGCACCATATATTGAAATCCCAAAGGAAATAACGGAATTAATATAAGAAAAATAGACTGTTCTTAGAGTTTTGACATCACAAAAATTTCTTAATCTATTTAAAGCATAGATGCCTGAAGCTGCCCTTGCAAGAACACTTTCAATGTGAGAGCTCCAGTCCAGGTTCTCGTCAATCGATAATCCTAAAAATTTTGAATTTGCTACTTGGAAAATATGGCTATCTTTATTTATTGTTACTGTTGGCTTGATTATTTTTTTCATTTGTTTGTGGTTAAATACTATAAAGTTTGTCTTATCAACATTCAAAAGTAATTTATTTGCTTCAAAAAATTGAGCCAAAAGTGATAAGTTAGTGCTGGATGACTCCTCCACTCCCTTTATTGAAGGTGCAGAAATTTTTAGGTTTGCGTCGTCGGCATAAAAACAAAGTTTTCCAGGTTGCCTGATTTTAGGTACATCATTGATATAACAAATGAAAAGTAAAGGTCCCAGTATGGAACCTTGAGGAACCCCATGCTTCACATCTGAAATCGAGGATTTGTAAAGTTGTTTATACATTGTCCCTTTGTTGTGGGAGAAATATTCCAATTCGACAAATTGTTTTCTATTATTCAGATATGAGTTTAACCATTCAAAAGCTTTACCTTCTACGCCAATTTGTTTTAATTTAGACAACAACAAAACATGAGAAATTGAATCAAAAGCTTTGCTCAGATCCATGAAAACTCCAATTACCTTTTCATGATTATCTATGGAGTCAATAACTGATTCAAGAAATTCTGTGGCTGCGGTTAAAACAGATTTTCCCTTTTGGAAACCATGTTGATTGCTGTTAATTATATTGTTTTTTTCCAAATAAATTTTAAATTGATTGTAAAAAGCACGTTCAAAGATTTTGGAGATTGATGGAAGCAAAGCAATGGGACGATAATTTTCTACGTGGGTTCTGTTCCCTTTTTTAAATAGAGGTTTAATCTTTGCAATTTTCAATTTTTCTGGAAATATTCCTGAAATAAAAGAAGAATTTATTAAGTGAGTGATAGGTTTTATTAGCGATTTCCTGGCTTTCTTAATGAGAACAACAGGAATGTCGTCATATCCAGCACTAAGCTTGTTTTTTAGACTGATCATAATTTTCTCTATATCTTCTTCTGTGACTGGCTCTAGTCTAAATCTAGAAAAATTACAAATAGGTTGTTGTTGAACTGAAGGTCCTGTGGAGCTTGACAAATTAGGCAGTATAGATTTATCTACTAGATCTGAGAAATATCTGTTTATAAATTCGCTTAAGTTACCAGGGTCTGTACAAAGTTGATTTCTAACCTTAAGCTCTATATTTTTATTACTATTGTTGTTTACACCAACTTCCCTATTAATCATCCTCCAGACAGTGGCATTAACATTCACAGACTTTTCCAACTGACTATTAAGATATTGTTTCTTTTGATGCAGAATATTTGTCTTAAATAATTTGTTTCTTGATTTTACCTCACTATAAACAAGTGGGCTTTGAAGTTCTCTAGCTAGGCTACTTAATTCAATAATTTCTAGCTTTTCTAATCTGAGCTCATCTGTTAACCACATATTTTTATTCAACTGTTTTCGACTTAAGGTTTTAGGAAAATGGAGGTTAAAGTAGAACAATAAAATACTATGAAAAAAAACATCATATTTTGAAGTAACAGGAGCTAAATATAAGTCTGTCCATGATTCTTGTTGCAATGAATACAAAAATGAATGTGTGTTCAAATCTGAGAACTTTCTAGTATACATTTGAATGGATTCATTGGGATGAACAGTAATTTTACTTTTATGTTTAATAGGGGTATGTAATAATGCTAAGAACTGCCCATCATGGTCTGAGAGTTGAGTATTAATTCCGATTAGTTTGATAAAATTCATATTAATGTTGGTGAAAATGTTGTCTTATAGTTGTGGCTGATGACTCCGTAATTCTAGTTGGAAATTTTACTAAAGAGCACATTCCATTAGAAACTAACAAGTTGTTCAGTTTCAATGCACTGTTTGGATTGTCCCATCATATCAATGTTTATATCCCCCGCTATTAAAATGTGCTTATATCTTTTGTCTACATGTTCCAATAAAACTTCCATACTTTTTAAGAATTCTGGTTCATTTTTTGTTATGGGATTTCTGTACAAGCCCACCACTAATAATTTAGACTGTTTTTTGAGAAAAATATTTTTTTATTTCAACCATGCAACATTCAAATATTTCATCCTTCAATAAATATCCAATGTCTGGAATTTTAATTTCTTTCCAAATCACACTTGTTTTGGATAAAATTACTACACCTCCTCCTCTGCAGCTTTCTCTTGCATAGCTAGAGTTTAAGACATAACCATTAATATTTAACCTTTGAAGCATCATCTTGGTCAGTTTATGCTCAGTTAAAATCACTATATTAGGGTTTATTTCACTCAACGTAATTTCTAAAGATTCTAAGGATGGTTGTAATCCTCTAATATTTTGATGGAACAACCCAAATGTGCTATTGCTTACAAAGCTTCCAAAGTCACATGGCTTATCTTTAATGACAGTACATGGATTATTGTAAGTACTGTCTGAAACATAATTTAAATTGTAACTACTACCTAGGTGACGCTCCTGTGCACAGGAGGAAGACAGTTTTTTTGAGGTGTAGCATTCAAAGAGCAAACTGAGGCAGGTACTGCCTGATTTAATGATTCACCACAAACACCATTACTCTGCTTTAGCGCCTCAGAAAATGTGAGGTCGCCCGGTGCCACAAACACATCACTAGCCCGATCCTGTGATTTCTTGCTGATTCCTGGATAGCGTCACCAAACTCACTGGAGACCTCACTGCTGCTGGTTGATGTGACTCAAGATTGATGATTTCTGATGGGTGGTTAAGAGCTGGTAAGATGGGAGCAGTCTTTGTTTTCTCCTCAATAAGGTTCTTCAGTTCCCTGTTAAAATCTTCATGAGATAAACCATTCCTTAGTGATCGAAATGATTTTTGAAAATATGAGACAATGGTAACAGTGGCTCCTGTGCATTGTTGAAATTTTATTACATTGTCTAGAAAGAGTGTCAAACTGACCCTATCACGTACGCAGCCCATTGGGGAGCATATCAAGTGCTTCAGATCCCTCCTTTTAAAATTTTGAGACAGGTCAGAAAAAGCAGTGTCATAGTCCTGTTTACTTGGTTTGCCATAATATTTATCCTTAGTTATAAGACTATACACTGTTGCACTGTTTGCATTATCTTGTAGAGCCAGATGGCGTGTTAGGCAATGTGATAGTTTAGGCTGGCCAAATTCCTGTTTGAAGACGACAGCCACACCAGCTGACATGTGACGAGGGTCATCCAAGTCCCCGGAAATGCTGTGTGCGAATCCGACAGTTTTGTCATATCGAAAGCGTTTAATAACATCTCTCATAGGTGTTTCAGTAACATTGATGGTATTACAATTTATTTGGGATTCTGTATTTTTTATACTATTGTTTGGTTGTGTATTTAATTTCAGAATATAGTCAACAATCATTGATGCAAGTTTCTTCTTTCCACTGTGATTTAAATGAATGCCTTTTCGGGAGAAGTGAAATCTCTGAAAAGAGTCGAGATCGATAAGACTAACGTTGTTCATTCTAAGAACTAGTTCCCTAATATAGTTGTTTGCCAGAGCTATGTTGTAATGTATCATATGGTCTGGCTGGACATCATATCTAGGAGGAATTGTTGTGATACAGACTGGTCTGTTCTTACTCAGGGCATTTAATTCGCATTCCATTTTATCAAAGATAACTTGTGTTGAATTTGCAGTTATATTGTTTGTACCAGCCAGCAAAAACAGGGGTCGAGTACGTGACTTGCCAGCCTGACTACAGACATATTGTATATCTGCACCAGGCTTGACCAACCCATCAACATGAATTTTTCCATTGCTAAACAGACCGATAAGCTCAGGTATGTCCCTTCCCTGGCTGTCAGCGTAAAACTCGACTTTGACTGTTTCCTTCTCACTTCTGCAAACCTTAAGATCGATGCTGTTTTTTGTTTTACCTTCATAATTAGTTTTAATACAAAAGGAATCGCCTTTAACAGCTAGATTTGTTTGCCTTGGATGGGTTTTCATTTGCAAGTGCAGTGAATCTATTTGAAGTTGGGATAACAACATGTTTTTCCTTGTTACATTTTTTGTCTTTGATACATCTGTGATTTTGTATTCTAAACCCAATCATCACTTGACTGCATGCTAATATTGCTGTCATCAATATTCTGTTGAGATTGAAGACCAATAAGGGCTTGAACATCATGTCTGATACTATATGAGGATCCAAACGTAGATATTGGTAATTCTGCCACAAATAAGCTAGTTGGGCTCGCTTTGGACATAACATCTATATGTCTCAATGAGCATGGTAGTGTGGTGACAATTGCCCTCAAGGAGTCCTCCATCCCTGATTTTACCAGATGTAAAAGAATGTCTGTAAATAAAATCATATAAATGCCACAATCAACAGTATTGGTTTGTTGTGGAACGTTTAATTACTTGAAGAGGAATTTCAGCTTCCAATTTAAGATGTTTTCTAACTTTTTTGGCAATAAGCTTGGGCATGAGCAAGGTTGTAAGTGCCACAAGAATCAAAGTATAGAAATCTTTTGCAGTTCTTTATCATACATCATCAGGCTCCAATGAGATCCTTCTGTTTTATTACAGGTTTTGTGTGTCATCCGGATCACTTTCATTTATTTGGTGTTGTACATCATGAATAGGGAAAAAAAATATATGTGTTTTATTACTTAATTCCAACGGTTCTAAAGAGGTGGTCGGAGTCTTCAAGGCATTTAATGGCGTGTGTTATTACTGCGTTCATTAACACAATGTTTGTATCAGATCTCAAAACAGAGAAAGTAAGTGTGTCGTAGTATAATTGAATTGTTTCATCTGTTACCCACTTGTTTTCCAACACAGATAAAACAATGGATAATTTCTCCGTCGGTATTTGATTGCTTATTGAATTTTTGCATCTTGAAAGGGGTCTCCTCTGTTTGAGTATAAATAGTATTTGAGGAGGAAGAGACTCTTCTAGATAATTTTGGTAAAACCCCTGAGCATAGGAGTTCCCTTTTGTATGCCAATGATGTTTTGTTTAATCTGTGTGGTATTTTTTGTAATTGTTGTAGGTGTTTTTTTATGTTCAAATTCAATTTCATTTAGTGCTACTTTGTAACTATCCTTGTTTTTCTTTGCTGCTGATTCAAGTGTGTACTTATTCTTATTAATAACTCATTATAAGGACGTATATCAGTTCTGTTGATTTTAGCGGTTTCATTAGTTGAGAAAAACACAACAGTGTACTTAGTGCCATTGTTGCATTTATTATTATCTATACGAGTTATTTTTGCAGGCCAGAAGGGAAATCCTCTTACTTTGGCAAACACCAAGTCATTATTTTTAAAATCATTGTTGTCAGTTATAGCAGACTTATGGTTTTCTGCTGGTGACATAAACATTTTAAACAAAATAACACTGCAATAAGCATTTGATAAACCTTTATACAAAAAAGCAATAATATATACCAAGTCTAAAATAAAAGTGTGATCAGATACACTGTTTCATATGGATAGTCTATTTTCCATCAATAGTTAGAAGTATATAGCTCCAATAAGACAGCTTTTGCACACTGGATTGACTTGACAGCAGACAATGTAAACAAACAGCTGATATCAATTAGGCAGCTGATAAGTGAGCAGCTTCTGCAGATGAGTAGTGGGGAGCAGCAATACTCAACAGGAAATAACTGCACCAGTCAAGCAAGTGTGTCCCAAGCATTTTACAATCAACACAATTATCCTTTCGTTCTCTTATAGATTAAAATATTAAAGTCTGAAATCACACACATTGAAAACTACTTTTCAAAAAATTTAAAAAAATGTTTCTGTGGCTTTTAAACATGAATCAAGGCCACACAATGAGTGCTCCAAAAAACATGTGCTTTAAACAAGAAATCTGTGAGTGTTTATTAAATTGTAACATTTATTAGTTGTCTGAAGAAGTTATGTTATATTTATCTGTTATACCAGGTAAAGTACACTTTACTTATCCAATACGATGAATTTCATCACTGTTTTATTTTATAGAACTGTTTAAAATCTATGAATTATTTAGGCACTAAAATAAGCACTGTTTACAACTCACTCACTCACTCTATATCTCCCTCTATTCAAAGAAGGTCATAATAAAATGAAGCCATTAAAATTTTAATATAGAATGTTTTTGGTTGCAGCAGACAGAAGAGTCGTGGAAATATTTTTCATAGTTATATTACTGGTCAAAAGCTTCAGTGACCTTGCTCTACATATTGATTGTCAATACTGAGCATGCTGTGGGTTCCATGTTAAACTTAAACTTGTCTCTTGCCTTCTGCCACATTAGCTGAGTAACAGTTTGTGTTTTAGTTTGATGATGATATGCTGTGTATTCCCTTTATTAGAATACCTATTGTATTTTTTTTTTTTACAAAAGTGTATCTAATAATTTACATTCAAGAAAAAACATGTTGTTTGTTGTTTCAATAACAGTGATAGATTAGAGTAGGCTATATAACATTTCATGTATCTACGTCTAAAAATATGTCTATATTGTTTTATCCTACCGATTTACTATTGTAACAATAAATGAATGCCTTAGTTTGAGCAGAAGACTCTTGTATTGCAGTTAACTATTTTGTATGTTATTATTACACTAAATAGGGAGTGGAGGTATTAAAACAAGTTACAGATTTAAAATTTTTTGTTACTTGAAAAAACTGCCAAGTACGCTTTTTAACACTATAAATTT